>NW_019945004.1:41954-46201 GCF_002910315.2 Salvelinus sp. IW2-2015
GGGTGTGTGCTCAGCCTCCTCCTGTACTCCCTGTTCACCCATGACTGAGTGGCAACTCAATCATCAAGTTTGCTGACAACAGTGGTAGGCCTGATTGCCAACAACGACGAGACAGCATACAGGGAGGAGGTGAGGGCCCTGACGGAATGATGCCAGGAAAATAACCTCTCCCTCAATGTCAACAAAACAAAGGAGATGATCGTGGACTACAGTAGACAGCAGATTGAGCTAGTCCCCATCCATGTCAACAGGGCCGCACTGGAGAGGATGAAAAGCTTCAAGTTACTCGGCGTGCACATAACTATAAACCTGAAATAGTCCATTCACAGAGTCAGTGTGGTGAAGGCGCAACAGCGAATACTCAACCTCAGGAGGCTGAAGAAATGTGGCTTGTCCTGTAAGGCCCTCATGAACTTCTACAGGTGCACCATTGAGAGGATCCTGTAGGTCTGTATCAACGCATGGTACGGCAATTGCAACCACAGGGCTCCCCAGATGATGGTGCTGTCAGCCCAACGCATCACCAGGGGCACACTGCCTGCCCTCCAGGACATCTACAGCACTCGGTGTCACAGATAGGCCAAGAATATCATCAAGGACATCAGCCACCCGAGTCATGGCCTGTTCACCCTGCTACCATCTAGAAGGAGTTGATAGTACAGGTGCGTCAAAGTTAACCCTAAGAGACTGAGAAACTGGAGATAGAAGTTTCTTACTCCAGGCCATCGGACGTTGAAATAGTAACCTCTAGCCGGCCTCCGCCCAGTACCCTGCCCAAACTTAGTCWCTGTTAAAAGCAGGGTACTGGGCTGATACCACCTGGTACTCTACCCTGTACCGTAGAGACTGCTGCCATATGTACATAGTCATTCAACACGGTTCACTTTAATAATGTTTACAGTAGAGTACCTGTACTTGGGATCTGTGGTCACCAAACTGCCTTCAAGCGCAGCGGTCTCCCTTCACAGGAGTGGCAAATGGGAACATATAAATGCACAAAATCACTCGGACCAGCCTTTCCGGACCGTGGCTGTGAAGCCTGATAAGTGCAACACCCAAAGGGCTCGCACGTTGAAGGGCAAGGCTCCTGTCCAGCAGCCCTGAGAATCGACAGTTGAGAGGAAGAGGACATACGCTCAGCCACCAGAACAACACATCACAGGGATCTGACCATAGAGAATGATAGTCACAGTATATCATCTTTATATGTGTCCCAATATGGTGTCCGTGAGCCCACGGGCAGCTCCATTCCAATCAAATAACATATGTAATTACATTAGAGACAATAGAGACAATATTCATTTGATTAAATTAGACCATTTTCTTCTATAATTTCNGCTCCATTCCAATCAAATAACATATGTAATTACATTAGAGACAATAGAGACAATATTCATTTGATTAAATTAGACCATTTTCTTCTATAATTTCTTTGAGTTGGCAAAGACACTAAAAGGATGCAAAACGCACCAGAGTGTTTTGTTTGTAAAGGGACTGTATGAAGCCAAATCTGGCAATTTACTGCCACAGACAGTTATCTTCTTATGGATAAGGGGCAGCATTTTCACGTTTGGATGAAAAGCGTGCCCAGAGTAAACTGCCTCCTACTCAGTCCCAGATGCTAATATATGCATATTATTAGTAGTATTGGACAGAAAACACTCTGCATTCTGCAGAGATCATCAAAGGTAAGTGAATATTTATAATGCTATTTCTGACTTATGTTGACTCCATCATGGCGGATATCTTCTTGGGTTGTGAATGTCTCTGAGAGCCGTACTCAGATTATTGCATGGTTTGCTTCTTCCGTAAAGTTTTTTTGAAATCTGACACAGCGGTTGCATTAAGGAGAAGTATATCTTTAAATCTGTGAATAACACTTGTATCTTTTATTAATGTTTATTATGAGTATTTCTGTGATTTGATGTGGCTCTGTGCAAATTCACGGGATGTTTTGGAGGCAAAGCCAAATATAAACTGAGGTTTTTGGATATAAATATGAACTTGATCGAACAAAACATACATGTATTGTGTAACATGTTGTCCCGGGAGTGTCATCTGATGAAGAATATCAAAGGTTAGTGATTCATTTGATCAATATTTCTGCTTTTTGTGACTCCTCTCTTTGCTTGGAAAATCACTGTATGCTTTCTGTGACTAGTTAATGACCTAACATAATGATTTGCTCTGCTTTCGCAGAAAAGCTTTTTTGAAATCGGACACTGTAGTTGGTTTAACGAGAATTTTATCTTTAAAATGGTGCCTAATACTTGTATGTTTGAGAAAATTGAATTATGAGATTTCTGTTGATTGAATTTGGCGCACTGCAATTTCATTGGCTGCTGGCGAGGGAGACAGGTTATGCAGTGTTTGCACAAGAGTATAATAAATTGACTGATCCCTCGTGATTGAATCATTCAATTTTTAGTTATCTGTTATTTTACCAGGTAAATTGACTGAGAACACATTCTAATTTACAACAATGACCTGGAGAATAGTTACAGGGGAGAGGAGGGGGATGAATGAGCCAATCGTAAACTGGGTATTATTAGGTGACAGTGAGGGTTTGGGTGCCAGATTGGGAATTTAGTAGGGACACCGGGGTTAACACCCCTACTCTTACGATAAGTGACATGGGATCTTTAATGACCTCAGAGAGTGAGGACACCCATTTAACATTCCATCCAAATGACAGCACCCTACACAGAGCAGTGTCCCAATCACAGCCCTGGGGCATTGGGATATGTTTTAGACCAGAGGAAAGAGTGCCTCCTACTGCCCCTCCAACACCACTTCCAGCAGCATCTGGTCTACCATCCAGGGACTGACATGGACCAATCCTGCTTAGCTTCAGAAGCAAGCCAGCAGTGGTATGCAGGGTGGTATGCTGCTGGCAATGTATAATGAATAATGGGGAAATTAATAATGGATGCAACATTTTGGAAGGTTATAAACAAATATGCTGTGTTTAACAAATATGTCTCTCCGAGATGTAGAATAAGGAAATACATTGTCTCTAATCGTGAAATGTATATCTGCAATGCTCAAAGGTTTTGCGACTGCATGTGGCCCGTGTGATTCTTCCTTAACAAAGATCCCCACCTAGATGACTACNTGCAATGCTCAAAGGTTTTGCGACTGCATGTGGCCCGTGTGATTCTTCCTTAACAAAGATCCCCACCTAGATGACTACATTAAAATGTTGGAAGCCCTCAATGGCAATGTTCATGTCAAAATGGATTTTATCCACCTAGAGTCCTCTATCTAACTCCATGAGACTGACCCAATAGCCAGGTATAGACCAGCAAACGCCGGCCCCTATTTGCAATGAGGTGCACCTGGAGACAAATAGATACACCTGGGTTAATTAAGACATGTCACATAACATAAATACCAAGTGTATTTGGTCTAGATATCATCAGTTGCATTTTCTCTGTTACTACCACTCCTGTACCTGGCATCATGAGCATGTTCAGACTGATGGTGGTCACATGTGAGTATAAAAAATCTGTATGTGATGCAGATTAGAATTTAAATATATATGACCAAATGTTTGTATTTGAGAGTAAATGAAGTACATGTTATATGATTTGAGGTACATTCAATTTCTATTGGTCAAAAAATATATATAATTGTCACGTTGCATTCTTGGAATAAGAGACCAAATGCTGAACTTGACTATAATCCACTAGGTGTAACTCAAATGCTGAATTCTAGTTTCATGGTCCAAGTGCATATGTTGTGAGATGTTGCTGAACTAGCTGTGTGATGTTGTTTCAGTGCTGGCTGCAGCTTGCTGTACACTAACGGATGGAGGTACTGTATGTAATAATGATGATGCTACTTAACCAAGCTAATGTGAAATTCCTGTTTATTTGTCCTGGCAGCAATCAGCATCACGTGTGAAGGCTCTGATGCTTTACTGCAATGTGGTAAGCTAGTCCACACTGCTGAACAGTATACTCACTGACCACCTATGATAGTTTCTACTGTAGATTAGGGTCACTAGCCCACACCATAGAGACCCAGGCTTGGCTCTCCTTTGTCCCTCACCTTTCTCCTTTTCATTGTCTCTCTTCCCCATCTCCCCCAGATGGAGGTAAGATTCAAATCAAGCGTGCCAACTATGGTTGTCGTCAACACAATTTTAGATCAATGTCTTGCATTTTCAGCTATTCCTGAGAACCTACTTGAGGGCAAAACTAAAATAAATGGTCAATTGATTCTGTATTCTCACAATCTGCATT
>NW_019945004.1:52111-55382 GCF_002910315.2 Salvelinus sp. IW2-2015
CAAGATTTGGTCCTTCATATTGGGCAGACAGACCAGTTCCCTACGTCATCCTGCTGCCACCTGCGTCCATTTTTGGGATAATGCAGTAATCAATTGGTTATAATCTTGGATTGACATTCCCTATTAGTGCCCATCACTAACACTTCACCAGGCTAATGTATGTCTGGCCAGTGTGGTGTAACTCCTGTGTTGTCTTGCAGTAAGCAGCATCATATGTGAAGGCTCTGATTCTCAACTACTATGTGGTAAGCTGGTCAACACTACCGTACGGTGTATTCATGTGGTGACATATGTTAGTCACTAGCCCACACAAACACCCAGATTTGGTAATCCTTTTCTTCGTTCTCTTCCTCAGATCGGGGTGAGATCCATATTCAGCGTGCCAACTATGGTCGTCGTCAACACGATGTGTGTTCCATTGGGCACCCACCTAAACCACTCAAAAACACCAACTGCCTCAGCCCATCCACCACCAGCACAATGGCAAAA
Organism: Salvelinus sp. IW2-2015; assembly: GCF_002910315.2. Classification (NCBI taxonomy): domain Eukaryota; kingdom Metazoa; phylum Chordata; class Actinopteri; order Salmoniformes; family Salmonidae; genus Salvelinus; species Salvelinus sp. IW2-2015. Next base: position 52,601 of record NW_019945004.1, read on the forward strand.
CGGTACTGAAACCTTTAGTGTGCATTTACCTGTAGGCACTCATTGGCTGTGATGTTAACCTCTACTTGTTTCACACAGGTGTGACGGAGAGCGCCAGTGTATCGTCAAGGTATCCAACTCCGTGTTCGGCGACCCCTGTGTCGGAACCTATAAGTACTTGGATGTGGCTTACACCTGTTACTGAATGTGAGTGTTGTATATGTTCATGCACACATGACTGGGAACTAGAATGCTGGTACTGATGGTTTGTCTTGCAGGATATCTTCCTGGGGAACCTGAAGATGTACAAGGCTTCTGGGACATTTTCATCGGGTCGTGCTGTGTTCCTCCAACTGCCAAATCAACTTCAGTGACCATTGTAAACTTGTGCATTTTGTGCTGAAACATTTCTGAACTGTGGTTGTTGGTCTGAAATAAATGACGTGGCTGGAAGATGATACTGGTTGCCTCTTGTATATTACTAAATGTCACAKCAATATTACTGACCATGTGTCCGGTATTCTCTCTTACACGGTGTTCACCAGACTCATTTGTACCTGGGGCTAACGTGCCTTTGTCTTGATGTCTGTAATCTGTGCCCTGCTTTAGGCAGTAGTAGACAAGTTTAATACTCATTGTGATCCCTTTCCTGACCACCTCAGGCGCTGTGATCTGGATGGTCAAACAATTTAAATCAATTGAACCTGTGTCTCAAATCGCTGACAGGTAGTACTTATGACATCAGCAACCTTAATGGTCCTAATTTGTATTAATCACCAGCTAATCTGGTCACAAAGCAGACCTGGACGGGTGAGATTTTTATACAATGTGTAGACCCTACAAACATTGATAGTTAAGTGGTTGGATCATGAAACAAATGTTACTGTGTAAATTCAGCTAGACTATTTCTTCTCTTAATCAACATACTTGCAGTGACGCTGCCCAACTACATCACATTAGTCTAACAGCTTCTTATCCAGAGACTCACAGGCACGTCGACAAATCTCCCAATGTCAAAGGGGGACCTGACCGATGCTGCCCCTCAACCATCACATTCCACCCTGAGAAATAAAATAATTCCATTCCCTGCCCCATGCACAACCAAATAAGAGAAACAACCATGAAAAACAGCCAGGCCAACAATGTTTGAGTGCGTGTATGGCACCATGTCCATCTGAGCATTTGAATTAGTATGCATTTGTACAAACACCTGCATGGCATAAGCCTCAACTGTATCAACACAGCCCCTCAGTGTCATTCAAATGTATTGGTTTTATCTGGAATGTATTTTACATCTCATTCTATCCTTCACCCAGCAACTCCACCCCCACTTGTCTCCAATTCCACATCACAACCCTCAGCTTCCCTTAGCCCATCCCACCTGTCTCTGCTGGCCGAACACTTTGGATTTCTACGCAGCATATATATTTCAACTGCTGTGATTAACATACCATTTCTATTGAATAGACTCTACAGACTGAAAAACGTTAATAGGATATCCAGGTCAATGTCTTGCATTTTCAGCTATTCCTGAGAACCTACTTGAGGGGCAATACTAAATAAATAAATGGTCCAATTTGATTCTGTATTCTCACTACGAAATCTGCATTAGCTGAAAAGCACAAGTCTTGAATCATCGAGAGGAATCTTTCTCCAACAATTTGCAATCTGTATGGCACAGATATCAACATCCTGGTCCTCAAATGAAACTGGTAACATTCCTATTTATGCTTTTTTATTTCCCTGCAAGTTTTGATCCTGTTAAATTGGGCAGAGACCACTTCCCTACTCCTTCTGCTGCCCTCCATTTTTGGTGTAATGCTGTAATCAATTGGTTATAATCTTGGACTGAGCAGACCTTTCCATATATTTCTGATAACTCTATAAAAGACAACTTACCCATTCCAATTTACAATATAATTTAATAACAAAATACCCTTTTCAAACTGTTTCCCATAAATACAGGTATTTTATCAACCAGCGCATTTAAATTAGCATTAATATTGTTCTATCTTTTCAGGTGGATGAAATTTAAATTGTAGCAGACTCTGCAATGCTTGTTTGAAAAAGAGAGATACTTAGAAAAGAGTATCATTTGCAATCAATCAAAAATGAGACATCGAAATCTGTACACAGGCAAAAGCGCTATTAAACAGTGGATTAACTTTTCTTAGTATTTTACTTGAGAACCATTTAGGGTTCAAATAAATCTTTTGACTAAGTGAAGATTTTAGAGATGTTAGTGCTTTTATATTTAATAATCTCACAACACCAATTCATATTCATTATATAGCCAGCTAGGCCTGCATACCACCCATCATCCCGCTGCTGGTTTGCTTCTGAAGCTAAGCTAAGCAAGCAGGGTTGGTCCTGGTAAGTCCCTGGATGGAGAACAGATGCTTCTGGAAGTGGTGCTGGAGGGTCAGTAGGAGGCACCCTTTCCTCTTGTCTAAAACATATCCCAATGACCAAAGGCAGTAGGTGCCGTCTTTTGGATGGGACGTTACATGGGTGTCCTGACTCTCTGTGGTCACTAAAGATCCCATGGCACTGATCGCAAGAGTAGGGGTGTTAACCACAGTTTCCTGGCTAAATTCCCAATTCTTCCTTCATACCATCATGGCCACCTAATCATCCCCGGTTTTAGAATTGGCTCATTCATCCCCCCTCTTCTCCCCTGTAACTATTCCCCAGGTTGTTGCTGTAAATGAGTATGTGTTCTCAGACACTTACCTGTTTAAATACAGAAGTTATACAAGAGATGGAAGGGGATAAAATTAGGAGTAGGCCACACTGGTGATCT
>NW_019945004.1:57939-59528 GCF_002910315.2 Salvelinus sp. IW2-2015
CGGTCAGGAATGGCTGAAAATGCATAACATTGATCTAAAATTGACCCTAGAAATACTGAAGATCAAAAGACCAGGTCAGTCAATTACTAATATACTAACGCTCTTAGTAAAAGATTAACTCACTGTAGAGTCTATTCAATTAGATATCCTGCATAGAAATCCCAAAAGGGTTGCCAGTTGAGATTGGGCTAAGGGAAGCTGAGGACTGATGTGGAATTGGAGACAAGCCGGAGTRGAGTTGCTGGGCAAAGGATAGAATGACAGATGAAAAATAAACTCTGTATAAAAGGTAAATACATGAGGTTGTGTTGATAAAATTGAGGCTGATGCCATGCAGGTGTTTGTACAAATGCATACTCATTCAAATGCACATGGTGCCATACATGCACTCAAACATTGTTGGCCATGCTGTTGTATTGTCCTGGATGTTTTTCATGGTTGTTTCTTTTGTTCCTTGGTGGGGCAGGGAATGGAATTCTATTTATTCTCTGGCTGGAATCTGATGGTTGAGGGGCTGCTCTTGGAACTGTGTTGGGCCCACGTGTTTGACAGTGTGGGAGATCTGTCCATGTGCCCTTGACCCCGTTTACATTTCTGGATCAGAGGGAGTTAGATGACTAATGTGTAGTTGGGCAATTTCCTTGCAAGTATGTTTATGAGAAGAAATAGCCTCCAGCTTAATTTACACTTCTCGGTAACATTTGGTTCATGATGTGACCCAATTACTTAATGATCAACGTTTGTAGGTTCTACACATTGTATAACAATGTCTAACCCATCCAGGTCTGCTTTGTGACCAGATTAGATGGTGACGCATACAAATTAGGACCATGAGGCCTGCTGCCATAAGTCAACGGTACTACCTGTCAGTGGTTTGAGAGGCAGGTACAATTGATTTATAAATAGTTTGACCATCAAGATCACACCACCTGAGGTGGGCAGGAAAGTCTGATTGCAATGAGTATTTTATTTGTCTACAACTGCTTAAAGGTGGGCACAGAATACCAACATCCAGACAAATGCACGTTAGCGGCAGGTACAAAATGAGTCCGGTGAAAGGCAAGAATAAAGGACACAGTCAGTAATATTGGTGTGACATTTAGTAATATACAAGAGGCTACCAGTCATGTCTTTCTGCCACGTCGTTTAATTCAGACCAACAACCACAGTTCAGAAATTGTTTAAGAAATGCTTAGAAAATACACAGGTTTACAGTCACTGAAGTTGATTTGGTTGAAAACAGCACGACCTGATGACGATATCCCAGAAGCCTTGTACATCTTCAGGTTCCCCAGGAAGATATCCTGCAAGACAAACCATCAGTACCAGCATTCTAGTTCCCAGTCATGTGTGCATGAACATATACAAACCTCACATTCAGTAACAGGTGTAAGCCACATCCAAGTACTTATAGGTTCCGACACAGGGGTCGCCGAACACGGAGTTGGATACCTTGACGATACACTGGCGCTCTCCGTCACACCTGTGTGAAACAGGTAGCGGTTAACATCACAGCCAATGAGTGCCTACAGGTATATGCACACTAAAGGTTTCAGTACCTTTYTGCCATTGTGCTGGTGGTGGATGGG
>NW_019945005.1:0-9927 GCF_002910315.2 Salvelinus sp. IW2-2015
TATATTTTAAGTAATTAATTTGCATTTTATTGCATGACATAAGTATTGATCACCTACCAACAGTAAGAATTCCGCTCTCACAGACCTGTTAGTTTTCTTTAAGAAGCCCTCCTGTCTCCACTCATTACCTGTATCTGTTTAACTCGTCTACTGTATAAAAGACACCTGTCACACACTCAATTAAACAGACTCCAACCTCTCCACAATGCCAAGACCAGAGAGCTGTGTAAGGACATCACGGATAAATTGTAGACCTGCACAAGGCTGGATGGCTACAGGACAATAGGCAAGCAGCTTGGTGAGAAGGCAACAACTGTTGGCGCAATTATTAGAAAATGAAGAAGTTCAAAAGACGGTCAATCACCTCGGTCTGGGGCTCCATGCAAGATCTACCTTGTGGGCATCAATGATCATGAGGAAGTGAGGATCAGTCCAGAACTACACGCAGACCTGGTCAATGACCTGAAAGAGCTGGACCACAGTCTCAAAAAAACCATAGTAACACACTACGCCCTCATGGATTAAAATCTGCAGCGCCGCAGGTCCCCCTGCTCAAGCCAGCGCATGTCCAGCCGTCTGAAGTTTGCCAATGACCATCTGGATGATCCAGAGGAGGAATGGAGAAGGTCATGTGGTCTGATGAGTCAAAAATAGAGCTCTTTGGTCTAAACTCCACTCCCGTGTTTGAGGAAGAAAAGAATGAGTACACCCCAAGAACACCATCCCAACCGTGAAGCAGGAGAGTGGAAACATCATTCTTTGGGATGCTTTTCTGCAAAGAGACAGGACGACTGCACCGTATTGAGGGGAGGATGGATGGGGCCATGTATCGCGAGATCTTGGCCAACAACCTCCTTCCTCAGTAAGAGCATTGAAGATGGGTCGTGGCTGGGTCTTCCAGCATGACAACGACCCGAAACACACAGCCAGGGCAACTAAGAGTGGCTCCGTAAGAAGCATCTCAAGGTTCTGGAGTGCCTAGCCAGTCTCCAACCTAACCCAATAGAAATCTTGAGGGAGCTGAAAGTCCGTATTGCCCAGCGACAGCCCGAAACCTGAAGGATCTGAGAAGGTCTGTATGGAGGATGGGTAGCCAAAATCCCTTGCGCAGTGTGTGCAAACCTGTCAAACTACAGGAAACGTATGATCTCTGTAATTGCAACAAAATTTTTGTACCAAATATTAAGTTCTGCTTTTCTGATGTATCAAATACTTATGTTATGCAATAAAATGCCAAAATTACTTAAAACTCATACAAGTGATTTTCTGGATTTTTGTTTTAGATTCCGTCTCTCACAGTTGAAGTGTACCTATGATAAAATTACAGACCTCTACATGCTTGTAAGTAGGAAAACCTGCAAAAATCGGCAGTGTATCAAATACTTGTTCTCCCACTGTATGTAAATTCCCATCATACAAACTGAGCAGCAGACTTTGTGAAAATTAATATTGTGTCATTCAAAACTTTTTTACCACGACTGTACATTAAAAAGGGTTAAAATAAGCCCCCTGATAAGTAGCTCTACAGTGAATTCAGTAAAAGTATGATGGCTTTAGAATGAAGAACTGACTTATTCAAATAAGATTAGCTCTCATCTTCCTGACTCATCCAGGAAGTCAGTTCATGGCTATATTTTATGTATCCAGAAATCATGCCCCAGTAGTCTGCTGTCTGAAGAGCATTCCTGTGTTCCATCTGACTGGATGTGTTCACTGACCCCTGTCAACCATTCATGTGGACACACCTTCTGCATGGCCTGTATCAGTGGATACTGGAATACCACTGACCTGTGACAGTGTCCAATGTGTAAGCAGAAGTTTTACACCAGACCAGAGCTTTGGTCCAGTATTTCATCGCTGAGATGGCTGTTCGATTAGAAAGTCTGTTAAAGGGGAAGTTCCAGCAACCCGAGCCAGCAGCCTGCCGAGCCTGAGAAGTGTCCTGTGACGTCTGCACTGGGAAAAAGCTCAAGGCACTGAAGTCGCTTGAGTGTCTGACCTCCTACTGTGAGCTCACCTGCAGCCTCATCAGATAGCCCCAGCACTGAAGAGACACAAACTGATTGACCCGTGGAGAACCTGGAAGACATATGTGTAAGAAGCACAACACACTCATGAGCTGTTCTGTAGGACTGACTAGACGTGTGTGTGTCAGTTCTGCACAGAGACTGACACAAGAACTCACCACACGTCCCCTCGAGGAAGAGTTCGGGGAGAGAAGGCTCAGCTGGGGAAGATGAGTCACAAGTGCAGCAAATGATCCGGGAGCGACTGCAGAAGATCAATGATATCAAAACGCTCAGTGGAGGTCAGCAAGAAAGACGCACATCGAGAAATAGCAGATGTGCAGTTCTTCACTGCTCTGGGAGTTCATTGAAAGAAGCCAGGCTGAGCTCATTGGAGAGCTAAAGACAGCAGAGCGGGCTGAAGGGCTCCTTAAGAGCTGGCGAGCAGAAATCACTGAGTTAAAGAGAGAGCACTAGCTAGAGCAGATTTCAACACTGCGGACCACCTCATCTAGTCCAAGCTTCCCGTCCCTGTGCACCCCCATGAACACCAGGGACTGGACTAAGATCAGTGTTTACTGATCTTGTGTGTGGAACTTAAGGAGCTGTGTCTCAGCTGGAGATACCGTTACCAAGGAGATGGAGAAGTTGTGTGATGCTGAGATGAAGAGGGTCCAGCAAATGCAGTGGATGTGACTCTGACCCTGATACAAGACATCGCTATCTTGTTCTGTCTGAGGACGGAAAAAATGAGAGATGATACAGGCAACATACTCTCTAATATGACCTGGAAAGAAATTGGAATATTCCCAGTGTCATGAAAGAGGGCTTCTCCTCAGGAAGATTCTACTACGAGGTGCAGGTTGAGGGAAAAACTACTAGTTTTGGGAGTAATTAAGAGAGTCCACAAACAGAGCCCTCCTGTTACGGTACCCTGAAAAAGGATTCTGGAATGCACGACTCCTAGTGATTGGGTCTGTCCTATTGGTTGCACCGCAATCTGCCTTAAGAAAGCTCAGGAAGTGGGGTGTTTGGATTTTGAGAGGGTCAGGTCTCCTTTATGATGTGGAGAACAAGTCTCATATCTTCTTCATTGGCAACACTTTCACTGAGAAACTATGTCCATACTTCAACCTCTGGTTGTTATGGTGTGACAAGTCAGCCCATGGGTCATCTCTCCTGTCAATCACACAGATTGACAATGAAAGGGAAAACATGATTATCAGTTAAACACCTGCAGAGTGCTGTAGGCCTACGAGTCCTGAACTTTCATGTCTTAACTCAACCATTGTGGTGACTTGAACTCAGTCTTGATCACTAGTACTTAAGCCTTCTTCACATTGCAGGCCTAAATGCTCAAATCAGTTTAATTCCAAATCCATTAGAATAGTGACTGTCCAAACAGCAATTACAAGTGACCAAATCAGATGTGGTGTGTGAAACTGCAGTCATTTGCTGACAAGCTATGCTAGTTGTTTAGTAACGATGGGTGTGTGCACAGTGCATAGGCTGATTGGGGTGTGTGTCCGTGCTTCCTAGCACTCAAAAGTTATGTAGCAGGCTAAGTGACGACTCCTGCCATGGACGTTTCCCAGTTGCTTTCAATGTTCAAAATCATAGTTCAAGACACTTTTAAAGCCTCAAAGGATAAGATGATCCAACTTTCAAAAGGAGTCCTTTTTGCCACAGCAGTTAAACTAGCTAGTTGGGTAGCTTTCTAGCACATTCACTAATGGTTTGTAAACAATTAACTAGCTAGTTGGCTACCCACATGATCTTGTCAACTGTCAACAGAGTAGCTAGCAAGCAACACATATATGCCAAATAACAGTCTAAACAACACTTGATAATTCAGATTTGACGTTCAGACACAAATCTGATTCCTGGCCATGTGACGATCAGACTTCAAACCACCTATGAGGTAGTTTGTAATGTGGCTTAAAATATCCTATTCCATGTGCTTTTTGGCTGTTCGGACTGCAGGAAATAACAGATGACAATGGGATATGCAACAACAAAAAAAGGATTTGAGTCACTTCCACCTGCCATGGAACCAGCTTTAGTTGTTTCATTAAAGTTTCTCCCTTCCCATAATTCAACATGCTATCTACAACTCTTGTTACCTAACAAGCCTTATTAAATACACTGAACAAAAAATATAAAACCCAACATGCAAAGTGTTGGTCCCATGTTTATGAGCTGAAATAAAATATCCCAAATGTTCCAATGCACAAAAAGCTTTTCTTTCAAATTCTGTGCACAAATTGTTTACATCCTGTTAGTGAGCATTTCTCCTTTGCCAAGATAATCCATCCACCTGCCAGTGGGCATATCAATAATATGATCATAGAGCATGATCATTACACAGGTGCACCTTGTGTTGGGACAATAATGTGCAGTTTTTCACACAACACACATGCCACAGATGTCTCAAGTTTTGAGGGAGCGTGCAATTGGTATGCCGACTACAGGAAAGTCCACCAGAGCTGTTGCCAGAGAAAATTAATGTTAATTTCTCTACCATAAGCCGCCTCCGTTGTTTTAGAGAATTTGGCATACATCCAACAGCCTCACAACCTTAGACCACATGTATGGCATAGTGGGCGAGCAGTTGCCGATGTCAATTATGAACAAAGTGCCCAATGGGGGTGGGGTTATGTATCGGCAGGCATAAGCTACAGACAATAAGAACAATTTCATTGATTCAATGGCAATTTGAATGCACAGAGTTACCGTGACGAGATCCTAAGCCCATTTATATTTTTGTTCAGTATACTAAGCTAGCTATTTTTCTTTGCGCTATGAACTGTAGCTTGAAGATTGTTGGAGCACAAGCTTTACAAAGCAAGAACTTTGACTCAACTCCAACGCTAGTGACTTGGGACTCTAGTGGGACTTGAGGTTTAGTCACTTGACTACAACACTAGCAATGTGTATTAATTAAAACTTAAACAAAAACAATTCAGTGCATGTCAGAACAGAAACCATTGCAAAGTGGGTGTGCTGTAGTATTACACTAGTTTTAGTCAGAGTGAGTAAAAGTGGCATACAATGTAAAAACTAAATTGGATTCTCAAATATACATTTAGCACACTGAGAATCATATAACGGAACCGACGAACAACGTTCAACTAGTGACTTTATCCATAATAGGCTGATGGTTCACAGTTCAGAACTAGTGAGTTGGGATATGTTCTGTTCTATAAGCTTCGTTCTCGTTTGACTAAAATAAACAATTGCAGCGATCAGAGGCTTCTTATAATGGCCCTTTCACCTTTTACTCCAACCTGCAGCTTCACAAACATAACAAGGAGCACACAGCAACCCCTCTCCCACTCCAGTATCCAGTTACCACACCTTGCACTTTGGAGGGAAAAGCCTAGTCTGTCCTCCGAGTAAGGACTAGTCTTCCTCTGCACAAAGGAGGCTAAATGGATAGTTTACAAAAACACTGTTGTTATGTATGCAAAGATAGAGAATAAACTCTTGAGCCATCTATCCAGTCATTAGTTTGAGTTGAGCGATTCATTGGTTGTGGTGTAAATTCTGCCCTCTAAGTTATTTAGGGAAAATGGAAACAGAAAATGAGTGGCCTTCCTACAGCTCTGTACCTCAAATGGAATTGCCATGTGGTCACTAGAGATAGATATCTTCCTTGGTGGTTTGTTCAGATAATCTCTCACACCATAGTTCACATTTGTAGCAATACTGATGACTCCCTCGCTTTTAACAGTCTACGCAGGGTGTTAGATGTGTCCTCCCAGACACATTCTCCAGCTAGCCAGGGGGGGTGAAAAACTACGTCAAAAATGCATTCCTCAAAGCCAGAGATGCAAGTTTTTACAAGATCTTATCCTGTTTGCACAAGGCCGAAGAGTAGCTCTTGCTTGTGGTACGTTGTGAGGGACTGGACTGTAACAATCAGGAGTTTGTTTTTAGGATGTCCATGTTCAAACTTGTAAAACAATGTAGAAGTGGCCAGGGGTGGATGGGGGGGGAGGGGTGGAGAGGGGGGGAAACCTGGTTCCGTCGGCATTCTGGGAGTGAAATCATTTTGACATGTAAAAAATTGTTTATGGTGAATGAAATTATTTTACATTAGTGTGTTCCTGAGTTACTCTTTTTCCATGTCCACTTCTGCAGGTGACCCATGTGGTAAATTTAGCAGATGTAATGATACCATTGTCATACATAATGAAGAATAAAACCTGAAAGGAAAGTATTTTGAGGGCACATCCGGGTGTCGACACACTGACACTGTAGCCTACATGTTGTTTTGCACATAGCTAACCTCAAGCCAGGTCATTTCCTGTTTATGAATCTGTCTTTATCTGCTATGCATAGGAAGGACTAGCTCTGGTCTCGTTGCACAACCAGAAAGAGTTACCTCTGCTAGTTAATTAACTCCTCTCTGTTAGTAGAGGAAGAACCTACTAAACAACCTGGACAAGAGCTAAGGTGTTAGTAGAGGAGCGTGTACTAACACCCTGGACCAGAGCTAAGATGTTAGTAAAGGAATGTGTACTAACACCCTGGACCAGAGCTACGGTGTTAGTAGAGGAACGCCTACTAAACACCCTGGACCAGAGCTAAGGTCTTAGTAGAGGAATGCCTACTAAACACCCTGGACCAGAGCTAAGGTGTTAGTAGAGGAATACGTACTAACACCCTGGACCAGAGCTAAGGTAGGCAAAGGTTTATGCTAGGTTTCCGCTAGTTATGGAATGTAAACACAGCAGAACTGGACATAAATCCACGTCAAAACCTATTAACACTGCTTTAATTTATGCAGAAAAATATATGTAGGCATGTGATATACCCGAAATTGTGTATTAAAATATTGTCAGATCATTTTAAATACCGTTTTTATACACATTTTCTGTATAATAGCCTCTAAAATGCATGATCCTAAATGTCAACATTTTTGTTTTCTTGGAAAGCTGTGAGTGCTATATTTTAAATTCTTAAAATTAATTATTTTACACTATCTGATCGGAATGGCTGACCTTTAGGCCATCAAAGAAGTGTCAAGTCTCGTCTAGTATTCTAATTCCTAATTCTGCCAATAACAGCTAGTTTTCCGTTTCCCCTCCCAACTCAGACCACTCACAGAAAGTACTAGCAAAATTCTTGCTTGAGAAATAGTTTTTTGCCCATTTTTTATTGAAATCTATTACATTAATGTACTTAGCTAATTGTTACCCATAAATTATTTGATATTTGATTAAAAACGGCTAATTGGGCCTTTAATGTCAAACTGACAAACCCTTAAAATTAAAGATATTTGACACTGTGTTAGGCTAAATCATGTAAACTTGAGCAAGTGTGTATTTATTGTGCAATTTGTGTACCAGTTTGATCTTCTGTAGTCAAATGTACCTATAGCCTCAAACCTCAAGCATAACATTGGTTTGTTAATCATGTTTTAATTCATTAAAGCAAATTAATAGTTTTTATTTTGTATTGTTTTGTAATTGATTGCATTGCAGATACCAAACAAATTCAAAGTTACGCATTCGGTACATCCGTCAATCATTAATCACAGTAGCACAAGCAACTTTGAAACAGGTGACCCACGTCGCACAATACTGAGAAAGACGCCCTTTTACAAACCCAAGGTTGCGCTGCGGCTGTAGGCTTTTGCTCGTGTCTCTGTTGTGTATGTAGCCTATTTTCTCTAGACTTGTCTGAATAAGGAAATGTAATAGGAATCCAGCACCACCGAGTGTGAGAAGTGACTCGCCCTACAACTTAGGCTACTGTACTTTACTCCGTAAATAAAAAGTAGCTCTAAACGCACGTATGAATGCGTTGATATACCTGGACTATTGCGGAAAGACCAAGGCAGGTGATAGCCTACATTTACGCACGGTTGGGAATTCTGATTTTTACCATGGGGAAAAGAGCCGCGCTGGCGACTTACGATAAAGAGTTCAGCTTTGTCAGCCCAGTTGTCAAATATCTACTTTTCCTTTTTAACTTAATATTTTGGGTAAGTATTTAATATGTTTAGATTTCTGCTGGTTTTGTCTGCTGATTTTGCGTAATCTGTGCACCTCACTCTGCCTAATTTAAATTTACGCACACATTTTCATTGTACACATTTTCATTGTACAAATTTGCTGTGAAGACTGGTTAATCATTGATTTAGGCTGTTAGTTTATTATTGTGTGAATGCATGAGAAAATCCGCCTCACTAAGAAGACACATTCTTTCTAAGCCCCACAAAATAGTTATGTGATACATCATGTATGATATCAAAAGCCCCCCCCCTAATGACCGTTACTGGGTTGGTTTTTCTAACCATTGGCCTTCAGGCAACATATTCAATAGGATGAAACATTTAGCAATGTTTTTATGCCTTTGCTTCTATGCTACACAAACAATCATAATCAAACCTTAACCTTGGAAAATAACCAATATTGCCTATTCAAAGGAGTACATGATCGAGAAGTAGAGGTTGTATTCTGCTTCATGTTTGACACCAATGACTCCTACTAGTGTCATACTAAAGGTGGCTTATTTGCTGATGAACATGTTTAAACAGCAGCTACAACATCACAGCTGTGATAGTGGTGAGAATGGAGCAGCAGGCATGCTAAGGAATGCCTGCACACACCTTGCAGCTCTCTCATTGGTCAAAGTGTCACCTTGTTTTGGAACTCATTTGTGTTTAATAACCAATTTTACTCCATTAATAATGGACCTAGTCTTGATAGACGTTGGCTGCTAGAATACGTTTAGACCTAAATTAATAGTCTTTATATAGAGGGGATCCAGACTCTCATTTCAATAATAATGTGAAAACCAATAGGAGCAGTAAACAAAACTCCATTATACACTGCTCTGTATATGCCAGTCCACTGTCACAACTCCTTTTTTAACCAAGCTGTTGCCAAGCAACGCAAAGTTTCATTTATTCATATGCTGATGGTGCAACATGGGGTTCTGTGAAAAGGGGGCCCATGCACTCTCCTCTCCAAATCTGTTTAGCAGTCAAATGAGCGTATCAAATATGCCTTTTAGATATTCAATCACATCCTAGAAAGCTGTTGAAACAGTTATCTGTGAGAGTGCTATTTGCTCTTTTCTTTTTTGTTGTTGCTAGACCTCATCAAATGCTTGTTACAGTTGCATTTTGCATGTTTGACTATCAGAAACTAATCTTGGCCCCATTTTTTTCCTTTTGAATGAGCTTTCCTTGTCACAGTTTGTATCAAAATATGTGAGGAGGACCCCATCCTCCTTTCCCCCCCAATCACTGTGTCACCAAGCACTGATGTGCCTTTGATGGTGATGCACTATAGTGTCGGCGCTGTTCTGAGCAACCTATGACACATTAGGAGATAGGAGCTCTTTGAAATATCCAGGCTTGGCGTTCTGTATTGAGTTCATACCTTTGATATGGGCCCTGCTTTAACATAACACAGCATAGGCAATCATCCATGCCTTGGCTGTCAGTGTAGGCACACATGTCTATAATGTCGGCAAAGGCTAGAATCTGGCCTAGTGCCCTTTGACACAACCTCTCGCTCTCTCTTTCCCCACTGCCATCATCTCTCACGATCTGTTCAATAGAAAAACATCTGGGAAAAAATGTGCCACTCTGAATCTGCTTTGTTTATGATTGTCAGCATGCTGCTTGATTTAGCTACTTCCCAAACGTTGTCCTTGAGTACAGAATACTATAACAACTATAAAAAGGCAGCCAGCTGTTAAACATTAACAACTCTGGAAGCAGAAGTTTGCAAACTACGCAAATTGAAAGTACAGATGTGTCAGCCTACTGTCAGGTGCTTGGGGAACCGTAACTTTCACTCACTGTTCAACACTAAGGGGATTTCTGACTAAGACGCAAGAACAAGCAGCCTTGTTATGCAGACTGGGATTTCCAGTGTTGGGTTTTAGTCCGTACTGTTTG
>NW_019945005.1:11150-30644 GCF_002910315.2 Salvelinus sp. IW2-2015
CGGGCATAAACTGGTAGGCTTTTTATTGGAACGTGTTGTTGAGTTTTAGTCGCTTTTAAGGGAAAAATCACAAACATTCAGCACAATCAACAATGATTCAGCTTCGATATAACTTTATTAAAACGAGCACCATTCTGAGAAGTGCCGCCCCTGACTCTAAACCCATCCTGGAAGTGCAGCAGGATACCCCTGACTCCAACACCACTGACCTTGAGGTAGCTGCATGACCCCCGTGCTGAGGCCTGAGACCAGGTCCCCAAACAGGTACTCCTTGACAGGGTAGGACGGCAGCCATGTTAAAATGGGCAGGAAGCTCAGAGCAATGGCTTTGGTCTTCTCTGATGAGCAGCTGGGAAGAGAGAGAGTGAGTGAGTAGGTGTGTGTGTGTTGTGTGCTTAATCAGCTTATCTATTAGGGAAGCTTCCTAGCAGCAAGTAAATGGGTGTGTACTTCTACTAGTGTAATACTAGACAAATTTTGTCAGATAAAAAAATTATAATCATAACTTCACATAAGCTTTGAGTCGCAACAAATTTCCTGAAACAAGGTATTGCATAATTCCACATCCCAGTCACACACTCAGCAATGTTTTTCAATCCAGGTCATCAAAACACTGATAGGTATGTCTACTGGGCTGGAACAACACTTGAACACACTGTGGTCCCAATGACCAGGTTTGAAGCACAAACACTAGTCTGTTGATATCTGTAACAGGGTGTGTTTCTTTAGTCGCCTGACGGCAGAAAACAAACTGAAACAGGGTGGGACTACCTGGACCTGTCCAATAAGAACCACAAATGTTTTCCATTTTCTGTTGCAAAACGTTTTGCTACAGTGTGTACTATTAAACACAACCCAGGTCTGTGGACACTAACTCGATGTATATGCTTACTGGAGCTGCTGTGCCAGTCTCTGCCTGATGGTCTTGGGGTCCTCTCTCTCGGGTGCAGGAGCTGGGTGTGGAGGTAGGCCTCATTGAACACAGGCCGTTCCACACGGTACATCAGCGGTGGGGACGCATCCTCGCAGGGCGTCACATGTTCCATAACACAGACAGGACACTGGGCATGTCAGAGAAAGGGGGGGCTCCTAGCTTGAGTAGGTTCTTTCTCTCTCTCTCTGTGTGGTTCGCCGTCTCCTTTTCCACACGTCTGCTTCCTCCCGCTGCTCTGCTGAGAGAGGAAGACAAAACAGTCAGTAACTGTTTAGACCAAATGTTTTTGAAGCAATGCGTTGTTTTGACCAAACTCCAGCAGGTTGAGCACCATGCGGCTGGTAGTTTACATTAATAGAGTAGCCCTATTTATGGAGATTACAATGCGTTTCTGATTATTTTTGGGAGGGGTAATGTTTTCAGACATATGGGCTATCTTTTCAAGCAAATATTTTTGAACTGATATCGCAAAATTGTGACCAAAAATTTCTGCTCCATGTGGAAAAAGAAAAACAGGGGTTTATTCACTAGGAACCAAAGGGGAAGAAACAGGAAGTGAACTCCTGAACTTGTCCAATAAGAAACTGGTTTCGTGGCAAAATGTTCTGTTGCAAATAGTTGTACTACAGTTGGCACTAATGAATACACCCCATGTGTGTTCTACATAAGAAAGTTTACACTCCAAAATCAATGCAGAGATAGGAGCCTATTCGTTGGGCTAAAGAACAGTCCAAACTACACTTCAGACTGACTGTGGTAGCCTGGCCTACACAACATGGCAAACCAGAGGATATTGACCTTTCAGGTTGGAAGCTACTTAGAGGAAAGGTCTCCAGCAGCCTTACTAAAAATAGACATCCATATTCTTATCATATACTTTTAGACTTCTGCGGCAATGGTAAACATGATCACATTACTCTTAATCAGAACAACGTCTAAAGCAGGGCTTTCCAACCGTGTTCCTGGAGAGCTACCCTCCTTTATAGGCATTGACGTAAAGGTATAGGCTAGACTGACTACTTACTGTAAAATCAGAATATTTAAACAAAAATTCAACATTAAATTAAATATATTAACTGAACTTCTAGAACCCTGACAACAAAGACGTGAAGTTATCACACCATGTGTATAGTAACTGGCTGTTCCTCTGATTTTGTTAGCTGCCTAGCGACTTGTGTCATCACTGACAAAACACAACCACTTCCTCAAAATAAAAAGTAGGTAACTAACGTCAACCACATGTTTTAACCTGAATTGCGTTACAGAGGAATGTGTAGCGGAAAATGATGGCTATCTACAGAATGAAAAGCGCACATGACAGATGCGAATGAAGGACCATTTCTTACCTTCCCGACCTCAGCCTAGGATGTCACACTCTGACGCGATTGACCGAATTCAATGTTAGAAACTGACCGCGCATCTAGGCTCCAGCTTAACACCGGAATGCAGTTTTACAACCGTCGACACTCGACAGCCGCATACTCGACCAGAGGAAGATCACTTGATGGAGTGGGGAGCACGTCAACTCTGACGTCACTAAACCAGTGATCATGGGACTTGTATTTTCTTTCCTACAGTAGTTGGATGATGATAGAAATGTATTCACCTTTCTTATTATCGTTATTGGTGCTATCTATATACGTATTATAGTTCTTTGGTTGGTGTTTTTCCAAAGTATATGCATCTACATTTCCAAAATACTCACCTAAATTAGAAAAAAATATATATAAATTGGTTTTGTTTCAGTTTATCATACTACATAATTCCGTGAATGTTGTCAACACTGACAATTGCCTTGCAGATAAAAAAAATAAAAGACAGAAGATCACTCATTCTCCCATGGAATAGTAGTCCGGTCGGCCTGGCCCTATTGATGGTCATGCTATCCAGTGTCCTTGGACGTTCCTACCCTAAACCCTAACAACCCAGTGTCACATATTGTGAAATAGACACGAATTGCCTATTGGAAATGTGTGACAGACACACGAAAAAGTATATGTTTTCGTGTGCAGTACACGATTTTGTATACAGTGCATTTCCATCACTGATAAAGACAGTAGGTTACTTAATACAGAAACGAAAGGGAGGGCGTATAACGCGAAAATCTAGCAAACCGAAGGTTGTGTGTTCGAATCTCTTCATGGATAACTTTAGCATTTTCGCTACTTTGCATGTTAGCTAACCCTTCCCCTAACCTTAACCCAACTCCAAAACCTAACCCTTTAACTACTTAGCTAGCATATTAACCACAACCTTAACCCCTAACCGTGCTAATGTTAGCCTCAGCAAATGGAATTCTTGAAATGTACACGAGTGCATCAAGAAAATAGTGTAATACACAGGAAATGCGTTGTGATGAAAGTCGTGCCTGTCACGAATTTCGAATAAGTCATTTGTGTCTATTTCACAATAAGCCGTGACAGTGTGTTGAACGTTAACCCTTACCTTAACCATTTTAAATGTCAACTTCAATGGGCTACGGACCCATACAGATACAAAGGCGCTCTCGAGTGGCCTTCTTGTGTAAAATAAATATATTCATGAAATATTATTAACGTGCTCAAATAATATTCCGACAGATGGCGCCATTGTATGCTTTTTACTAGCTCGTGTCTCGGTTCTGCTTGTTTTTGAGCAGGGTACGTCACTAATCACTAGATGTCTCAGTTCTGCTTTTGACATTATATTGCTGGCATTAAATTATAGATACTGGTCAAAGGCTTAGGTCACCTATTTTGATTGAAATCAAATACAGATATGGCTTGTTGTTGACATGTGCTTTAAAATTCACTCACGAAACAGTAGTTACACATCATTCAAGAAGACTCCATATTCTCATGAAATGGATTAACAACGCAAAGATCAAATGTTTGGCAGATGCAGCTTGGAATGTCACCTGTAAAACATGTCAAATTGTCATTCACTATAGGCTATCACCATCATTGACAATTTTGACGTTAGGAGGGTCTAATTTAGTGCTTGAGGGTAATACATTTATTTATTTATTTTTAAATGTATTTGAGCCAACGTGTAGGTATACACAGATGTTGCATTTGGAGGATGYATTTTCTTCATATTGTAAAAGGATTTTATTCAATGATATATCTGCCGGTACAAACCTATGAAGAAAAGTGCCACACCACTGGTGAGACCGGCCATGAGCTGAGCCAACAACAAGGCTGCTAGGCCACCAGCTTCTGCTTGGAGATAAGGGACGAGTGTTGAAGTGGTAATGCCAGATGCTGCCTTTCTGAAGAGATTGTTTTATATTAAACAAAAATATAAACACGACATGTAAAGTGTTGGTTCCATTAGCTGAAATAAAAGATCCCAACAATTTTCCATACACACAAAAAGCTTATTTCTCTCAAATGTTGTGCACAAATTTGTTTACATCCCAGTTAGTGACCATTTTTCCTTTGCCTAGATAATCCATCCAGCTGACAGGAGAGGCATGTTAAGAAACTGATTAAACAGCATGATCATTACACAGATGCACCTTGTGCTGGGGACAAAAGGCCACTCTAAAMTGTGCAGTTTTGTCACACAACACAATGCCACAGATATCTCAAGTTTTGAGGGAGTGTGCAATTGGCATGCTGACTGCAGGAATGTCCACAAGAGCTGTTGCCAGCTCATTGAATGTTATTTTTTTTTTACCATAAGCCTCTTTCAATGTCATTTTAGAGCATTTGGCAATACGTCCAACCTGCCTCAACCGCAGACCAGCCCAGGACCTCCACATCTGTCTTCTTCTGAGGAGTAATTCTGTCTGTAACAAAGCCCTTTTGTGGGGAAAAACTAATTCTGATTGACTGGGCCTGGCTCCCCAGTGGGTGGACTTATGCCCACCAATCGCTGCGCCCTTGCCCAGTCATATGAAATCCATAGATTAGGGCCTAATATATTTATTTAAATTGACTGATTTCTTTATATATATGAATTGTAACTCAGCAACATCTTTTTAAATTGTTGCATGTTGCGTTTTATATTTTCGTTCAGCATATATAGTACCAGTCAAGTTTGGACACAACTACTCATTCCAGTGTTTTTCTTTATTTTTACTATTGTGGAATAATAGTGAAGACATCAAAACTATGAAATAACACATGGAATCATGTCGTAACCAAAAAAGTGTTAAACAAATCAAAATATATTTTATATTTGAGATCCTTCAAAGTAGCCATCCTTTGCCTTGATGACAGCTCTGCACACTCTTGGCATTCTCTCAACCAGCTTCACCTGGATGCCAAGAGTGTGTCTTCACTATTCTACAATGTAGAAAATAGTATAAAATAAAAAAATAAAAAAACTCGAATGAATAAGTGTGTCCTAACTTTTGACTGGTACTGTATTTATTATGGATCCCCATTAGTTCCTGCCAAGGCAGCAGCTTCTCTTCCTGGGGTCCATCAAAATTAAGGAAGTTAAAAAATATTTCACAACACATTAAGTGTGTGCCCTCAGGCCCCTACTCTACTACCACATATCTACAACACAAAATCCATGTGTATGGTGCATATGTTATTGTGTGTGTATGCTGTGTTTGTGTTGCTTCAGTCCCTGTTGTTCCATAAGGTGTATTTGTATCTGTTTTTTATTTAATTTTACTGCTTGCATCAGTTACTTGATGAGGAATAGAGTTCCATGTAGTCATGGCTCTATGTAGTACTATGTGCCTCCCATAGTCTGTTCTGGACTTGGGGACTGTGAAGAGACCTCTGGTGGTGTGTCTTGTGGGGTATTCATAGGTGTCTGATCTGTGTGCTAGTCATTCAAACAGACAGCTTGGTGCATTCAACATGTCAATACCTCTCACAAATACAAGTAGTGATGAAGTAAATCTCTCCTCCACTTTGAGCCAGGAGAGATTGACATGCATATTATTAATATTAGCTCTCTGTGTACAGCCAAGGGACAGCCGTGCTGCCCTGTTCTGAGCCAATTGCAATTCCTAAGTCCCTCTTTGTGACACCTGACCACACGACTGAACCGTAGTCCAGGTGCGACAACTAGGGCCTGTAGGACCTGCGGTTGCTGGATAGTGCTGTTAAGAAGGTAGAGTAGCGCTTTATTATGGACAGACTTCTCCCAATCTTGCTACTGTGTATCAATGTGTGTATCACTGGGTAGTAGAACATCATTCCATCTCTCCCCCCATCCTCTCTCCCCAGGTCTTGCCTATGCCATGCTGGCTGCCGTGCCTCCTGTGTATGGCCTGTACTCCTCCTTCTACCCCGTCCTGCTCTAACACCTTCTTTGGGACCTCTAGACACATATCTATCGGTGAGCCATCCGACGACGGAGATCCAACTAGTGCAGAGGAAGTCACTTTACACTATTGAGATGTATAATGTGGCTAACCAGGAGCGGAGTCGTGTTCAGTGTTATAAACTGGGTGGTTCGAGCCCTGAATGCTGATTGGCTGACAGTCGTGGTATATCAGACCGTATACCACGGGTATGACAAAACATTTATTTTTACTGCTCTAATTTTTTGGTAACCAGTTTATAATGGCAATAAGGCACCTCTGGGTTTGTGATATATGGCCAATATACCAAGGCTAATATTATTGGCCATATACACAACCCCTCGGGCCTTATTGCTTAGTAAATGTTTTGAAGCGTGGAGTACAGATACTACCCGAACGTCTCTAATAAGAACATTGGTTTTTGTTTTCCCTTGCAAACCG
Source organism: Salvelinus sp. IW2-2015 (assembly GCF_002910315.2). Taxonomy (NCBI): domain Eukaryota; kingdom Metazoa; phylum Chordata; class Actinopteri; order Salmoniformes; family Salmonidae; genus Salvelinus; species Salvelinus sp. IW2-2015. Next base: position 17,777 of record NW_019945005.1, read on the forward strand.
GTTTGTTACTTTGTGCCCACTGAACACTACCCCTGCAGCGATTCCCTGTGGTGATAATAGATGTTACTCCTACTGGGTGTTCCAATGAAGTAGTCCTGGTTGTTTTCACATAGTTTTCCTCGTAGGTCTCGACCCTGGACAGCCGTGGCCTTTTCACTTCTTGGCCAGAGAGTTTGTATTCCGATGGCTGCCAAGTACAGACTGACCATTCCAAACCACGCCAACTACAGGTGAATTCCAAATAGCACCCTATTCCCTATTTAGTGCTCTACTGTTGGTCAGAGCCCTATGGGGCCCGGGTCAACAGTAGTGCACTATGAAGGTAATATGGTGCTATATGGGACAAGCCTTCTCATCCACCCAGGGAGCCCAGTCAACCAAGAGTCTGGGTTACCTCTGAGAGATTAATATGTTTAAGAGTAACAGATAAAGTGACCAGAATAATAGCTAAACTATTTTTCATGACACTTCAGGAAATGAGCCAATTTTGAAATGGTTTACTTTGGGAATTGATCGGTGCCTTGTTAAGCTTGGGTGAGGTCAGGTCTCTTGGCATATAGTGACCCCATCTGTTGCACATAGACAGGCTAGATTTATGGGAACATTCAAGGCAGACATAACCTTGTCTCCAATTTCAGCCGTCACGTTTGCTCCTTTTGCAACTCGGTGAGTCAGTGAATCACATTAAACACTTCAACAAGAAAAGAAGAATGAAAACCGTCTTGGAAATAGTTAGCGGCAGCAGTTGTAACAAAATGGCCTCCGCCCAATTGTGGCCTTAAGGAGGGCAGTTGCTGTAGTAACTTGCGACTGCCTCTCTCTCCTCTGAGGCAGGGATGAAGGAATATTTGGCACCCGTTCAAGTCTGGGCAAAAGCCCGTGTCAACATCTCTAGTTGCAAACGTAACGAGCTAACACAAGCAAACCTGACCTGGAAATGAGAACACCTTTTTACATGACTTTTTACATGGCTCATACCTCTTACCAGACACAGAGACTTGCCCGGCAGAGGCGCCTGGACTGGGTTCACAGCTGTTGCACTGTGTGGCACTGATGTCTCCCTCTCTATTAAACAATTACTGATAAAGAACCTGGCACCTTGGCGACTGACTGATAACCTCGAGGGGAATGAGTGCTATGATCATTATTTGACCAAGGGAGTGCCAAAGCTACCAAGTCAAACTGTTTTATGAGTCAATGTCATGAAATAATAATATATTCCATTTAACAGACACTTTTACCAAAGCGACTTACAGTCATGCCTGCATACATTTTCCGTGTGTGTGGCCCCGGGAAGCGAACCCACAATTTTGGCGGTTCATGCTCTACCAATTGAGCCATACAGGATGAGAGGCAATGGTCAGTCAGACTCACCCGGCTGAAGAGAGAGTGCTCCTCATAGTTAATTTCATTGAATTCATTTATACTTCTATTATTCTGTTTTATTTGAGTGATGTCACATATCAGTATCAATAAGCTGCCAGGTGTTAAGCCCTTGTCTGTGTCCCTGAACCCTATAACTCCTAACCCTGTCCCTTTAAAAGCCCTACCCCTAAACCATTAACCCCCAGCGGTGTCGGAAGTCAATTCCTGGAGGCCGAGTGTCGGTTGGTTTTCGCTTCTCTCCTGTTCTTCATTGATCAGTTAAGGTCACTAATTAGTAAGGAACTCCCTGGTTGTCTGGTCTTAATTGAACACATTTTGCATTTACATTTGAGTCATTTAGCAGACGCTCTTATCCAGAGCGACTTACAGGAGCAATTAGGGTTAAGTGCCTTGCTCAAGGGCACATTGACAGACTTTTCACCTCGTCGGCTTTGTGATTTTAACCAGCGACATTTCGGTTAGTGTCATAACGCTCTTAACCATGAGGCAGCCTGCTACCACACATGGAAAGGAAATAGCAAAAACAGCTAACATTCAGCCCTCGAGAGTTGAGTTTGACACCCCTAATGTTGTGGCTGTGCTCTCTGCAGGCCACGTTTGCGGTGATCAGCCTGATGATTGGAGGAGTGGTGGTGAGGGAGGCCCCTGACTCCATGTTCACCATCCAGGCCCTGAATGGTACCGCCACCAACACCACCGTCTTCATCGACACAGAGGCCCGCGATGCCAGGAGGGTCCACGTAGCCGTAGTCCTCACCACCCTGGTGGGAGTCATACAGGTGGGTTACACTCCCCTCTTCCACCTTCAGAAAAATGTCCCCTCAAATAACCCAGCATCCTCTCTGCTGGACAGTAAGTGCATGAGACCACTGATTATTCCATGTTGCCACTAGCTTTCCCACCACTAGTCAGTCTCTCAATAAGGTCAAAGTTTTCATGYTGAAGATAAGGATCATCCCATAACCTTGGGGGTTTGTGGTTTCAACAGGTTGCTCAGCGCCCACTGTTTACTCAACCGTAGTGGGATCCACAGGACCGCAACTTAGTTGACCTAATGTCAACCTACTTTATCTATGTTGACATTTATTATGCAAGTAAATCGTCATCATCTACTCTCCCCTTGTTTGTCTTTCTCTCTGTCTGTCTCTTTCCTTTCCTTTCCCCCCAGCTGGTCCTGGGGTTGTTGCGGTTTGGCTTTGTGGCCATCTACCTCACGGAGCCCCTGGTACGCGGATTCACCACGGCCGCGGCAGTCCACGTCTTCATCTCTCAGCTTAAATACCTGCTGGGCATCCAGACCCCGCGCTTCAGTGGGCCCCTGTCCGCTCTTCACGTGAGTTACTGACGGGGCCTCTGAGGCCTCTGCCGCTGGATGGGGTCCCCTGCATGAGGAATGGAGTGGTTAAATTTTAAACGGCAGCAGACAGGAAAGTCTGTCTCTTATACAGAGCTAGATGTGTATAAGAGACGAGTGGTTAAATTTTAAACGGCAGCAGACAGGAAAGTCATCCACATTATAGGAGTCCGTGGATGTACTCTGCTGTAATACATGGGCATTAGGCCTAGTTTACAAGCCTGCATGGTTTAGTTATAAATCGACAAATGATTAATTCCTGATAAATATAGATTGTGAGTTTTATGCAATGCTCTCGGGGACACACTCCCAGGTCTCTCACACCCCCTCTCTCCTCCCAGAGTGTTACGGCCGTGTTCAGTGACATCACCAGCACCAAYGTGACCACGTTGATTGTGGGCGTGGTCTGCATGGTGGTCCTCTACTGCGTGAAGGACCTCAACGAGCGCTTCAAGAAGAAGCTGCCTGTGCCCATCCCTGGAGAGATCATTGTGGTCATGGTCTCAACGGGGATCTCCTATGGTCTCAGTCTGTCAGAGAACTACCAAGTGGACGTGGTCGGGRCAATTCCATCCGGGTAAGAGAAGGACTTTTCATACTACTGGGCCGATCCAAACCAAGCTGTACTGAACTGAACCAGCCAAATCAAACGGGTTACTGTATGCATCCTACATGGTTAGAATCTGAAAGCACATTGTGAGAACCCAATATCCAAGCCAGTACGGTTCAGGTCAGCTCTATAGTGGGAAAAGGTATCGGTGGCATATTATGGTCCAAAAAGTGTTTAGTGAGTCAAAATGCACAAGTAACAGCATCAGAAGACATGTACTGTACAAACATTTGTTACTATTCAGTCAACTTTTCAGACAATATTTGTTATTTGTTTCCAGGCTGCTTCCACCTGCAATCCCAGACTTCTCTCTGTTGCCCAACTTGGTAACGGATTCTATCGCCATAGCGGTGGTGGGCTTCTCCATGGGAATCTCTTTGGCCAAGATCTTTGCTCTGAAACACGGCTACAGTGTGGATGGTAACCAGGTCAGTTTCTCCACAGTACTGTAGCCATTATAGCCTTGGAGAGTGGAGATGTCAAAGAACGCCATAGCATTTCCCCCACAAATGGTTAGGATTGGGGGAGGGAAGCTGATCCTAGATCTGTACCTATGGGATACTTTACCCCAGAGCCTAACCCGTTGGCTCTGTGTTGCCCTGTAGGAGCTGATTGCCCTGGGCCTGTGTAACTTTGTCAGCTCCTTCTTCCACACCTTCGCCATCACCTGTTCCATGTCCCGCAGTCTGGTGCAGGAGAGCACTGGGGGCAATACGCAGGTAACACACGCATGCGCAGACACACACACATACATAGATGCATAGTCACTTTAATAACTCTACCTACATGTACRTATTAMCTCRACTAACCGGTGCCCCCGCACATTGACTCTGTTSCGTTACCCCTGTATATAGTCTCGCTATTGTTATTTTACTGCTGCTCTTTAATTGTTACTTTTAAGGGYTTGTAAGTAAGCATTTCTCTSTAAGGTCTACACCTGTTGTATTCGGCGCATGTGACAAATAAAATTTGATTTGATACAGTGACACACACACACACCCATCCTGTTTGCTGGGCCCACACTGAGTGTATGGCCATTAACATGACACAGTTGTCCTTTCATTACATGTGTCACCTCATAACRGGAGCTAAATTGGCGCCGTGAAGCAATAAAGATTAGATAAACCACAGACGCTTCTGTGCAGACTCAAGGAAGGCTAAATGATAGRTGTGTTAMCTTATCTCTGTGTGTCTTTGCAGATTGCGGGTCTGTTGTCGTCTATGGTGGTGTTGCTGGTGGTGGTGGCCATTGGTTTTGTCTTCCAGCCTCTGCCACAGGTGGGTGTAACTGTTACCGACCAACTCCACCTACAGCGGGTGTTCTATGAGACGGCTAAGGAAGAATGAGGAAGGGAAACAGTCCTGTCAGAGGCACTATCTTTATTTAATATATCCCTTGCAAAATGTCAACCAATTAAAAAGTTGCATTGATGTTGGAATTTGAATCGCTATTACAGTAGCCTATATAATAAATATTTGCATTGAAATGTCCAATCCTATTCTTTTGAATGGTAATTCATCCCAACTCAAACCTGACCCCGTCCTGTCCCCCCCCGTCCCGTCCCGTCCTCTCAGACTGCGCTGGCTGCCATCATCATGGTTAACCTGCTGGGGATGTTTAAACAATTCAGGGACATCCCTGCCCTGTGGAGGACCAGCAAGATCGAGTTGGTGAGTCTGGACCGCAACACAACTCCTTCTGATTACATCCGACCCAGGGTCATTTCAGGAAGTACATTGAAATTCCAATTATCTTAAATGCTTTTCAATGTAGAAAACTTAGAATTTGGTTTACTTTCTGAATTGACTAAAATGTAAACAATTTAAATGATCTGACCGCACCATGACCACATCGCACCAGAAAACCCAATCGGACAGATTCCTTCAGTACATGTCATGCTATGGTAGCCTTGTTCCAGATCAGTTTGCTATGGTAGCCTTGTCCCAGATCAGTTTGCTATAGTAGCCTTGTGTCCCAGATCAGTTTGCTATGGTAGCCTTGTCCCAGAATCAGTTTGCTATGGTAGCCTTGTCCCAGATCAGTTTGCTATGGAAGCCTGGTCCCAGATCAGTTTGCGCTCTCTTACCGTATGATCATATGGTCATTGCATGACAGTGACTGTAGAGATTGGATACACAGCACAAAGAGATCTGGGACGAGGCCTATACTATGGATCTGTAACCATTGTTGCTTTGGTCTGTATGTCTTCCAGGCTATCTGGCTGGTAGCCTTTGTGGCCTCTGTGCTGTTGGGCCTTGATCTTGGACTTCTGGTGGCCTTAGGATTTGCCATCCTGAGTGTCATCTACAGAACACAGAGGTACTAAACCATCCTACTACTTCTGAAATATATTCAAGTTTAGTATCTAATATCCCCTTCACGATCACTGGTAACCATTCATATCACCAGCTTCATTTGGAAAAAAGTTAGATTTTTTCAGTTTAATCTGTCCAATGGAAATGTATGAAATAAACTGTGCTAAAACGTTTCAATATCCTCGCCCCTTCTTCTCCACAGCCCAAAGAGTGTGATCCTGGGACAGGTCCTGGACACAGGCCTGTACTGTGACGTGGATGAATATGAAAAAGTAATATTGTAACTCTCTGTATGGTTTTACAGTTGCAGGCACTAAAAAGCTAGGTTTCATTAAAGTATTGAACAATTGCCTAGCGGTAGTTTGTCACAAAAAATTGTAATGGTGGACAAGGTTTTATTAAATGAACTTTAGTGGCCGTAACTGGCCTGTAACTACCCTTGGATAGACGAGAAGGTACATGGTGTTGGATGAGGAGTGAGAACCTGTGATTCTGCCTCTGTGTTCCAGGCAGCTGAATGCACAGGGATTAAGATTTTCCACTCAAACTCTTCAATATACTTTGCAAACAGTGACCTTTATTTGAACGCCCTCAAAGAGAAGGTAATCTCAGCTGCCGTGTGTGTTTCTGTGTGTGGAATATGCAGAGTTGCATAAGTTTTCATTTTTGTCCGACTATGTTACGGGTAAAGCACTTTAGGCCTAGCAAACTAGTCCATCTCTCCTGTAGACTGTAGCTACACTACAGTTCAGTGAGGGATCCTTGCATTGGATGGGCCAAGCTGTTTTCCCGTCTCGTCATATTTAAACATGTGTACAGACAGGAGTGGACCCCGTACATCTCCAGGCTATACGGAAAGCCCGAAAAAGAGAACTCAAGAAGCAGAGCGCAGAGAGGGAGAGCAGAACCACAAGTCACCACAGAAAATGAGAGCTGTCGTCAAACTGGTGAGCCCATTCAATATGGGATTTTTCTACTCTGTCACTCACAATATCACTATTTGGTTTACTTCCCCTGCTTCTTGTTGAAACACGCCACATATTGACACTGTAACCAGAACACCAGACAGACGGGCAGAATTGAAGGCCTTCCCGTAGTCATTTTCTAAGAGGCTTTTGCTGTTAGTCTTGTTGTGGTTGRTTTGAAGCCAAARGAGGTGTGATTGCCTGGTACAATTTTGGTCTCCTTCATTCTACTRTGTGATTGGCTAACACTTGGTCTCGTTCATTCTACTGTGTGATTGGCAGACACGATATTGGTTTCCTTCATTCTCCTATATGATTAGCTGATACAATTTCYGTYGTTTTGTGATTGGGACAGGATGTGGAGCTGGGCGTAACTCACRAAGTGGTGGCAGGGGGCGGCTCCCAGAACCACTTGGAGGTGCAGGGGAACGGGCAGGTGGCCGAGACCCACACAGAGTYAGACTCTGAGGAGACCCGGTTCCTAGARCCCCTCTGTCCTGTCCACACCCTCATTCTGGACTGGACCCCCGTCAACTTCATCGATTCTGTGGGAGCCAAAGCAATCAAGTTGGTAAGGGACCTTATCTCGACTCGCAGAGCACTGGGGTCTGTTCAGAAGTGTAACATTACAGAACAGATATGTTGTAGAACAGATATGCCTTTGTCATGCAGAATTGGGCGTAATGTCAGCTTTGTTCATGACATTTCTATCGTAATGTTGGGCCCTTCTRAACAGGACTCTGGTGTTACTGCTGATCGACTCTTAAGTTTCCAACTTCCTCATTTCGTGGTGTTCTCATGAGTTTTTCTCTCTGCAGGTGATCAAGGAGTATGCAGCTGTGGATGTGTGTGTCTTCATCGCCGGCTGCAGCAGTGAGTTATAACGTACTGGTCTAGATTACTATTAAAAMACCTGAGGGTAACTGAACTAGAGGTTGTTTAAGACACTAGCCTGAGCAACGATAACACTAGTCAGTCAGATATAGGCCTACCTACCAGCTGTGTGTTGTTTCCTAACAGGAACTCTGCTGGCTGAACTCCGCACCCTGCAGTTTTTCACCGGGGTCGCGACCCCAGAAATGGTCTTCCCCACCGTCCATGATGCCGTATTGCACTGTCGGCGCCGGACTGCCCCGCCCACCATCCCTGCCATCCAATGACATTGTCCGACGGGGGACATCAAGGGGGAGGGGACACAGGGCCACATGCACCTAAGGCTGCTCTAAAGCCGTGTTCACATTGRCAGTTTGAAGTGACTCAAATCCTTTATTATATATAGATATATAAACAATTCAAATCTGTTYCTTTGTTCCTGCAGTCTGAACAGCAAATGGATTAGGATATTYCTAGCCACATTTCAAACCACCTTCGTAGGTGGAAGTCAGATATAAATCTGATTCCTGGCCATCTGACGTGTTTGAACAGTGAAATCTGATTTATTTGCCCTCAAGGTGTTTTTAGACTTATTTGGCATCTCTTGATGCTTGCTAGCTACTCTGACAAGAACGTGGTAGTTAACTAGCTTGTTAATTGTTTTAAATTATTTTGAACATTCAAAGCAACTGGGAAACGTCCATGGCAGGAGTCGTCACCTTAGCCTGCTACATAACTTCTGAGTGCTAGGAAGCACAAACACCACCAATCAGCCTACACCACTGCACACACCGTTGTTACTATGACAACTAGCGTAGCCATGTCAGCAAATGACTGCTGTCTGAACACAAACTAATCTGATTTGGTAACTTGTAACTTGATGTTTGGAAGTCAGTATCCCAAAATGGATGAAAAAAAAATGATTTGAGCATTAAGGCCTGCAGTGTGAACAAGGCTTAGGTGACCCAGGGGAGTTGGGACTGGAGATGGTCTGAACGCCCATCTCCAAGTGCAACTTTTTGTTTTAAGCTGAGATATATTTAATAAAGATGGGTTTAGTTTGGTTTTATTGCTAACATTCCTATGGGCTGCAGCGTGCAGTACTCTTGGCGTTTTATGCTAAGAGCAAGCCATTTATGAATTTACTTCGTCTTTTGAAATGGTTTCAAGCACTTGTGTTCTTCACAGCATTGTCCCAAAGTAGAAGAGAAATAGCAACACTCAGGTTTTTAGTCACATTTTGTTGAGTGCCGAGGGTCTTTTCAGAGCACCCCCTTTAGTGGTTACATTTGAGATCCAGGAGAGCAACACTGAATAGGCCCACCACTGTAGCTCTGGCATGTTGAATAGATGTTACTTTTACTGTGATGTTTTCCTCAACGATTGGCCTCTTGTTACCCCTTTCCTGCTGAATATCTAAGAAATGCATCATTACAGTTCCAGTCATTGTACAATCGGTGTGCAAATCTACAACAAACTAATCAGGATGGCCACTATAGATAATAATCTGCTGTTTTGTCAAGTGTCTTTAAATCAGTGATATGCAGTTGAATTTACTATATGAATAACCAGTCACTACAGCCGCTGAACACTGTTTGGTCCGATTTAAGTCACTCATCTAGTGCTGTATGTGTGTTTGTTGTGATACAAAGCTATGAATTTGTACATTTGGAAAGTTATCAATATTTTGTGATAATAATATACCATTCAAATGGATGGTTTAAATGTACTGTACATATCTTACAGCTTAAGACTTTTACATCAATAAACAATGCAGTTTTATAGTACAGGTCAATGTGTGATTGAATGAAAACTTTAAAACTCCAACTGGAATAAACTTTAATTGTGTAGGTAATGTTGAATGACAGAATGAGCATGCCTCGTGGGAAACAAGCCCAGATGCAGGCGCTGCTGTTAGTTGTAGGTCATGTATCTCGGGTGGCGCTGAACTTGGCGTAGGACTTGATGACCTTGTTGACCGCCTCCAGGAAGTCCTTCTCAGTGGCGATCTTCCGGCGGGGCGGATGGCGAACAACCCGCCCCGTGCACACGCTGCGAATCTCGGCACCTGAAGGACAAAACAAACGGTGTGACTGTTTGACTACCGTGCATCCCAAATACGGCTTGACAGGTGTGGGCTACATGGTTGGAGCCCGTCATTGGGCTGCAGTAGAGTGCAGGGTAGAGAATCCAAGCAACCTTTTACATGTCAATTACTAAAAATAGTGGTGCCCCCTTGTGTCGCATCACCGGAACAACGCGGTGTCGGTCATCTTACCTGTGCTGTTGGGACAGAGACGAGCCAGCAGCTCGAAGCGGATGTCTCTCTCCACGCTCATGGAGCGGGCATGGATCTTGAAGATGTGAGGTACGACCCTGAAACAACACCTCATTCTTTACCACACTGCCAGGCCACTACATTCATATTGAGGAGTACATCTCAACCCAATCACATCTTCACATTATCAGTAGGAGTAATTGTGGCAGCTAACTTCATTCATCTTCATCATTTTTTACATTTACCACCTTTTAATGATGTAATCTATCCTCTGCATATTCACCAAGTCAGGAGGAGTCAGTGGCTACGTTCCAAATGGCACTCTGTCCCTAATATAGTGCACTACTTTTGACCAGCCAAATGGCACTTCCCTAATATAGTGCACTACTTTGACCAGCCAAATGGCACCTGTTCCCTAATATAGTGCACTACTTTTGACCAGCCAAATGCACATTATTCCCTATATAGTGACTACTTTTGACCAGCCAAATGGCACCCTTTCCTAATATAGTGCCCTACTTTAGACCAGGATCCAAAGGGAAAGGGTGCCATTAGGGACTGGAGTCGAGATCAGAGTTACTCCCGTTCTAATCAGACATTGTATTCACCTCAGGTCTGGCAGGCTGAATCAATCTTCCTGTCCAGTCGCCCGGGCCTCATGAGGGCCGGTCCAGGGTGTCGGCCGGTTGGTGGCCATCAGGACCTTGATGTTCCCCCTGGTCGAAGCCGTCCAGCTGGTTGATGAGCTCCAGCATGGTCCTCGGACCTCATTGTCCCACCGGCTCCCGTCAAAACGGGCCCCTACAAGACAAGACAACCCACATGTAAGTCGAGGCACAATAACAGACAGGGCTACTATTTCTGTGACAAGATGAGCATCCTGTGCACGTCAAGCTGCCTCCTGCTCTATGGGTTGTCTGGCTCGGACAAGGCTACTTACTACCACTTCTTGTGAAATGCATAAATGTGTTTTTTACAGAGTTGTCTGGCATTTAAATCAGTACACAAGTTTTTTTTTAAGTGCTGACCTCAATAGCGTCAATTTCGTCGAAGAAGATGAGGCATGCCTTCTTGGTTCTGGCCATCCGAAAAGCTCCCGCACCATTCTGGCACCCTGAGGAGAGAAACAAAGCACAGAGAACAAGGTAAGCTCACACTGATTCAGGACCACATTCTTGAGTTAATTCTCCATCATCCTGAGTTCTTCAAATTCAATTCAATACAACTATTGTGACTCGCTCAGGGTTGAGTTTCCCCTATATACAGATCTAGGATCAGCTTCCCATCCTCCGATCCAACATAACCATTACTGGGGAAATATTAAACTGACCCAAAATCAGTTCTGGGGCAACTTCACCATCCATCATTGACTCACCTCTCCCACGTATTTCTGGACCAGCTCTGAGCCGATGACCCTGATGAAGCAGGCATCGGTGCGGTTGCCACGGCTCTGGCACACAGGGTTTTACCTGTACCGGGTGGGCCGAACAGCAGAACCCCTTCGGGGCTCATACCCAGGTTGACAAACCTCTCGGGCTGAAGCAGAACGGACAACGAGAGAGACATCAGCAGAGGTACAAAGGATCCAATATGTTTTAAGTGTACAAGATGTCTAATAACCCTGCCACAATGCAGGAAATCTGAGGGCACTCACCGATGTGTGTTTATGGCCTGTACTTATTGATACTTTCTCATTTTAAATGTCATGAATGTATAGTTTATACGCATTTTGTGATATTCGGTAGAGTAATTATAAATGACAAATCGAGACTATAGGAACACTTACATGGAGCAGTGGGGTCTCCACCACCTCCCTGAGCTTCTCAATCTGCTCTTTACATCCACCCACATCACTGTAGGTCACATCAGGCTTCTCCTCCACCTAGTAGACAGGAACAGAGACAGGGAGAGACGTTGCTGTTAGTTCAGGTAGCTACAATACGTTGAAAAGTATCCTTATTTCAGGCCATGGTCGTAAACATTAGGCACCAAGCAGAAAAATGACAAACAGGGAGGCACTACTTGAGGTGTATTCACTAGGAACCAAACTGAACCAAAGGGGGAGGGACCTACCTGAATTTGTCCAATAGAAACTCTGTTGCAAAGAATTTTTCATTTGCAGTAAACAGTTTTAGTAGCAAAAATGTTTTGGGCTAGTGATTACACCCCAGAACTTGAACAAGAAGAAACATATTTTTTTCTGTTGCAAAAAGTTTTGCTACGGTTTGCCCTAATGAATAAAACCCCTTTCTCAAAACAGATGTTGGCCTTCTTTGCACTGATCTGAAAGCGCTGACCGGGTGATAGCCAACCTAAGGATGAGCTTCTACCATATTGTTTTCAGCCGTCAAGTACTTTTYCAATCGGTGCAGATAAAGGTGAGGAAACAGATCTTGAATTGAGATCAAGCGGTTGTGTCACGTCTTACCTGCATCATAGTGACTGTGGGGTCAATCTTGGGAGGCAGAGGAATGTGGATCTGGTACTTGTTTCTGTCCACACTAAAAGATAAACACAGGAGACTTAAGTATCTAACAATAATACTGTACCAATGCAATATTGAACATTGGCACACGTGATTCTTATGTTTAGTTCCTAAATAATAGTTTTAAATTTCAGAGACATCTTCTCACAAACGACTGTTATGCTAATATTAAGTATGCCGCTTAATTTTTTTTAAACATTCATACATTTGAACAGATATTGGTTGTATAAATATGATTTTTTTTTAAATTGGAACATTATGACAATGGGTCGTCAAATAAAGGTCCGACTCCATTTCCGGTCAATTGTGCATAGCGGAAGTAACAAACCTGCTGTGTAATCCTTGTTGTGCTGAAGCACAAAATCTTCTAGTAAAACTTTATACACAGAATAACATTAGCAATGCCAGATTATTTGGGAGGCGATCAAAGAAAATCAAAGATGTCAAAGAAGAGGAGGATAAACCTATCAGATGTATGTGATGATATTTTTGAGACCAACTGTTTATTAGCTAACGTTAGCTAGCTTGGTCAGTACGACAGTTAGCTATGATGGCTAATTTAAGTCATGATACATTGTCATGCACTGAATACTTTTAACAA
>NW_019945005.1:34076-38756 GCF_002910315.2 Salvelinus sp. IW2-2015
CTGCAGACAAACAGACTCTGCAGAGCGAGCAGCCTCTGCAGGTGGCAAGGTATGGCACACTTCTCAATTTACTGTATCTCACCAGCATCATTAATAGATTTAACTGTCTTTAAAAACAATGGATATTTTTTAGGTTTTGTTTTCTAGTTTGAGCTAAACACCCACATGCTTGTTGTATTTTGTTGTGGCAGATGCACAAAGATCATCAACGCGGGACTCTGAAGACCCAAAGTACATCATCAATGTGAAGCAGTTTGCCAAGTTTGTGGTGGACCTGAGTGACCAGGTGGCCCCCACTGACATAGAGGAGGGTATGAGAGTCGGGTAAGGCTGAAGGTGATATTCTCTTGCCTCCAATAAGAAGGTATCCTATGTGGGATATCGGAATTGTAAGAGTGTAAGCCCGGTCTACCCAGTAAGGCACTTGTAAAAGCAGGCCCATGTGGTGCACTGAAAAACCGGGCGACATACTAGCACTTTATAAAACATTTAACTGAATACATTTCACAGCTGAATGTTATAGCAGACCTTTCCAGTATGCTGATAGAAGCATTAGAAGGGGATGTTACAGTCGTCTACTGTAATGCCATTTCTGGTAAGCATTGAATGAGAGTGAAAATGCTGCTGATACTGACACAATTCGCTATCATGCAGCTAGCTAGCGAGCAAATATGCTAGTTAACTACCGGTATATCAGATAACAGCTAACGTTAGCTAGTTATCGCATACGAGTATGGAGTGTTATTTAATTAATATTGTTAATATAACCATTGTAGCTTACTAGCTAGCTAACGTTACTGTCTATGAAAATCGTTACGCTAACTAGCTAAATTACWAAGAGAGACAGCATTGATGTTGTGCATGTGTTTGCTGTTGCTGAATCTTAGTTTGGAATAAAGACACCTGCTGCACAGATTTGTTCATATACTGTAGCCCCACATAGCTAGCTATAACACTTAACATGGCAATTTTTTTGTTCATTTGTGGACGTTTAGTGATCATTTGTATTAAAAAATATATATATTAAAAAAATAGGACACTACTCAACTTATTAAAGGATATTTGACAGTTCTAGCTCACACTTATTCATACAACATGTATGTTTTGTTAACAAGGGRATTTAAGTTGTTTGATAGGTTGCAGAATGTTATTCTCCATTTAGAGAATGCAGCCAGATGGAGGTGATAATGGTTGCCCTCCTCTCTCCCTCAGCCTCAGTGCAGATCGAGGTGGAACCTGTTGGTCGGTGGTTCGAGGCTTTTCTGAAGAAGGAAGTCCCTTTGGATAATTATCTTAGATAGATAGGTGTTATACCTCACAGTACTCCCTCTGTATACAAATACAATGATTATAGTATGAAATATAGTATTGTTTTACCAGAGGGTTGCTGGCATCAATATCTGCCAATGTTCCCTTGAGCATCAAACTTAACCCCCTAAACTGCTCATTGGGCACTGCAGCTGCCCTCTGCTCCAACGAATGTGTGTTTGTGTGTATAACGGGAGAGGTGGTGTTGGATAAAAGCAGAAGACGGATGTCTATCTGGTGGACTAATAAAGTAGACGTTATCTCTTATCATGTGAGGCTAAACATTCTGTTTCAGCTCCTATTAACAATAATATTTTGTGTTTTTATCTCATACCAGCTATAGAAATTCTGTCAGATCCTGTGAAGCGAAGAGCATTTGACAGTGTAGATCCTACCTTTGACAACGCTGTGCCCTCAAAGGGCGAAGGCAAAGATAACTTCTTTGAGGCGTATGCTCCTGTTTTTGAGAGAAATGCCCGGTGGTCTTCCAAAAAACACGTGCCCAAACTTGGCACTATGGATTCCTCTTTTGAGGACGTGGATAATTTTTATTCTGTTTGGTAAGTAAGACCGTCACTGGCCATCATGCGGAAAATGCCTTTAAGTTTAAACTTTGAACTACAAGGAACTACTGCCCTTCTCAACTTATTGTAGACATGCGTGTATAGAAACTTCTCACAATTTGTTGTTCATTGATTTCAATTGTGAATTTGTTTCCCATTCATAATCTCAAGGTACAACTTTGACTCATGGAGAGAGTTTTCTTATTTGGATGAAGAGGAAAAGGACAAGGCAGAATGGTAAGTAATATCAGAACATGGTGGGTCATATCAAAACCATCCATGTGGAATGCACTGTCTTATATTTATGTATTGTAGATGTTTTATTGTCACCAGGTACAGAATGTGTCGCTTTACAGTGGTAGCCATAGTACGGTGCCCCCATGGAGTAAATTAGGGAAGTGCCTTGCTCAAGTGCACATCAACCAATTTTTCTTTCTTTTTCACATAGTCGGCTCAGGGTTTCGAACCAGGGACCTTTCGGTTACTGGCCCAGAGCTCTAACCGCTAGGCTGCCTGTGTCTTCCATTCTCAGTAGTGTCTGATTTGTATGCATTCATCTGTTGAATTCAGTCGTGATGAGAGGAGATGGATTGAAAAGCAGAATCGTGGAGCCAGAGCCACCAGGAAGAAGGAAGAGATGAATAGACTACGGACACTGTTGGTAAGGCCCACTAGACATGCATACCTGTTCTTACTTGAACAATAGAAAATGACTAACTCAACTGAAATACCTGGCAGATGGGTTCATGGAATGACACTGTTTGGGTGCGTTTCTGTTGAAAGACACGGCCTACAGCCTTGATCCCAGGATAAAGAAATTCAAAGATGACGAGAAGGCCAGAAAGGAGAATGAGAAGAAGGCCAAAGCAGACGCCAAGAGGAAAGAGCAAGAGGAGAAGGAGCGGGTCAGTCCGACACATTAGAACATCCATTTTGTTTTATTCTTGCCTCTCCCTTGTGTCCAGATTGTTTCTGCATAGACTTCAATGCGTTTCTGACTCTGTTGTATCAGCTCGGCAGGCAGAGCTGGATGCTGCACGGCTGGCCAAAGAGAAAGAGGAAGAGGAGGCCAAACTGGTTGCCCAGCAGGCCAAGAAGGAGAAGGAGATCCAAAAGAAGGCCATCAAGAAAGAGAGGCAGAAACTGAGGACAACTTGCAAGGTGCTGCTTGAATGGGGTGGCCTCTCTCCAGGGAATTAATTAACATTTGCTGATTAGTGGGCAAGATTGTAATGCTGTTTTAGGTACCCAACTCATCTTAGTATTTTCCTGTCTCTTTTTTTTGTTTTCCCCTGAAGAACTGGAATTACTTTGGTGACAATGAATCTATAGTGTGAAAATGATGGAAGATGTGGAGAAACTTTGTGACCGTTTGGAGCTTGTGAGGTAAAGGATATTAATAGAAATTGCCTTTATTGGTAATACTTTATACAAATCTGGAGTTTAACTCTACAGTGGGAATCACTTTCTTTCTCCAGTCTGCAATCCCTGAATGAAGGATTGGCATCGGTTCAAAGGAGGAGGGCAAGGTAGCGGTGGAGAAGCAGGTAGAGACCGCCACACATTGGCATGGCACCACATGATGACTGGGTGTAAATATGGTACACAGCTTCCTTCTGTACCACTGACATTGTTTGTGTGTGTGTACAGGTGCAAGAGGTGAATGCCCAGCTGCAAAAGGAGAAGGATGCGGAGGTGCAGGCCAGGCAAGCTGTCCGCACTACCGTACAGGCCAGCGGCGGAGGCGGGGTGGTGGAAAGGGCTGGAATGAGGAAGAGCTCCCGCTGCTCATCAAAGCAGTCAACCTGTTCCCTGGACCAACGCCAGGTACCCTCCCAGGGCTGCGTTCAACAGGACACAATGTTGAAGTAGACAAACAAGCCTAAAAATACATATATAATGAACTTGCTTCTCATATGTAGAATAAGGAACCCACCTATTCATGACATTTCTGTATTGACATGTTTTACTGCTCATGGGAAACCGGCACTTTCATTTAAACAATGGTACAGGAGGCTATAAATGGTACAAGTTCAATATTCATTACATTTATATCTGCAATGTTTGCCTAATGAACTTGGCTGTGTTCTGTTCATGAAGCAGATTTCATGAAGCAGATTTCTGTTCATGAAGCTTTTACTTTAAACAATTCGTTTTTGTTTTCTATTCTGTAGATGGGAAGTCATTGCCAACTACATGAACTTGCACTCCACCAGTGGCATCAAAAGGACAGCCAAAGATGTCATCAACAAAGCCAAGAACTTACAAAAGCTTGGTGAGCAACTGTCATGTCACCAGATGTAGGAGTCTTTGTCAGTGTAATTCTCTGCAAAACACTTGACTTTATTGCCACTTTTCAGAACCCGGGCAGAAAGATGAGATTAACAAGAAGGCCTTTGAGAAGTTTAACAAAGAGCATGCACCGTGCCCCAGACAGTGGACAACGCAGTGCCCTCTGAGAGATTTGACGGTGAGTGGTCATTTAGTAGTGAATTTTGCTTGCACAAAAGCCCATTGGATTTATACCCATGACTGAAGTACTTTGTCACTGACTCCATACTTTCTACACATGGGGATGGATGGGGGGGGGGGGGGTGTAGTAGTGACTACGGGTTCTTTCTGGATATGTTTCCTAGTGTTAGCCATTCACTGTCTTCTTCAATTCTCACTGCTTCAGGTGCTGAAGCCAACACTGCATCCTGGACCACAGAGGAGCAGAAGCTGCTAGAGCAGCGCTTGAAGACCTACCCAGTCAGCACCAAGGAGAGGTGGGAGAAGATCGCCGCAGCTGTGCCCGGACGTACAAAAA
>NW_019945005.1:41268-55358 GCF_002910315.2 Salvelinus sp. IW2-2015
AGGAGGAACAGGAATGTATCTGCCTCCTTCCAGGAGCTTGAGGAAGAGGAGGAGCTGTCTGAGGAATCTGAGGATGAAGAGCTGCAGCTGGAGGATTTCCCCTGCTGAGAACACTGGACCCCAAAGACTGGAAGGTAGTTGGGTGTTATCATTCTGCCGATTCTATTGAAAATCATTAAATGGAAACAAACGAAACAGGGATAAACATACCTGAATTTGTCCAATCGAAACCCTTGTTTGCAACTGTTGGAATAATGATTACACCATAGATCAGCTAGATGCATGCAAGAAGTGTGCAAGGCGGTATTAAATGTGTCACACTGCGTTACTCAAATTTTTCTCTTGACCGTTTGTAGCAACCTCATGATGGGTATTGACGTTATATTGAGCTGGGTGAATGGAATATGAATGGCACTTATCCAATATGCTGTATAGAAATCGTCCTCCCTCATCTTAAACAGCACCGACTGCCACTGAGTTAGACGTTATATCAGTGGGACCTCGCTTCAGAACCGTTAGGAACACTGTATTGAATTCTACCTTTGGGAATACGTAGTAAAGGATGTCTTCCCCCTTGGCGTTTTCTCTTTCAGAATCAAGATCACTATGCTGTCCTTGGACTGGCTCATATGAGGTACAAGGCGACACGAAACAAATCAAAGCTGCCCGTGAGTATTTCCATGTGTTCTGTTGTTCTTCTGAACCACATTATATTTGTTGACCATAAGGTTTCTCTGGCATTACTTCCAGAGTTCATTAGAATAGCAGCTTGTTTTACCGCAGTATATTAAGTCTAATGTTTTTCGACAGACAAGGCAATGGTGTTGAAGCATCACCCTGACAAAAGGAAAGCTGCGGGAGAGCAGATTGTAGAAGGAGATGGTGACTACTTCACCTGCATAACTAAAGGTAAGGACATTGAAAAACATTGTCAGCAATGCCAAGGTTTGTTTGTTCAAATCTCGCAGGGATCACATGCACATCCTAAAAAAGGAAGTCCCTTTGGATAATTATCTTAGATAGATAGGTGTTATACCTCACAGTACTCCCTCTGTATACAAATACAATGATTATAGTATGAAATATAGTATTGTTTTACCAGAGGGTTGCTGGCATCAATATCTGCCAATGTTCCCTGAGCATCAAACTTAACCCCCTAAACTGCTCATTGGGCACTGCAGCTGCCCTCTGCTCCAACCGAATGTGTGTTTGTGTGTTAACGGGAGAGGTGGTGTTGGATAAAAGCAGAAGACGATGTCTATCTGGTGGACTAATAAAGTAGACGTTATCTCTTATCATGTGAGGCTAAACATTCTGTTTCAGCTCCTATTAACAATAATATTTTGTGTTTTTATCTCATACCAGCTATAGAAATTCTGTCAGATCCTGTAGACTGTATGAAGAGATATAAGGTAAGCTGGGCCTTGTTATCATTGATCCTTCTGTGTGTGGTTTCAATCCCTGTTTGTATGTACAATTTAGATGACAGTATACAGGCCGGGATACAATCTGATCGCGTTTAGTCTGCTACGCACCTTTTTAAAGGCATTGTTCCCATGTTTGTGGAGCCCGAATTCACGGTAAACGCTGCATAGAGCACATGTCCACTCAATGGGAAGTGACCTTTTAAAAGGGATCTAGCGCTGATCAGATTGAATGCCTGCCTAAAGCTAGTTCTCCTCTCCTACAGGAACTGGTGGAGATGGTCAAAGCCAAGAAGGCCGCCCAGGAACAAGTTGGCAGTAAAAGCAAAAAATGACAAGACAAACAGCCCTGTTCTTCTTTTAACGTTATTGTGTTGGTCTTTATTTTATAATAAAATTAAAAGAAACCACAACTTAAACTCTGTTTGTAAAAGTTGATATACTGTACAGTTGGCTGCTCGCTGTTATTAACTTTCCTAAGTATCTAAAGAGAGCGCCAATTCTCAGGTTCTCATCCAGTACATCCCACTGCGAATTCGGTTGTAGTCTGGGAGCTGCTCGATTGGTCCTGAAACAAGAGGGAAATGTACTGAATGCTCTTTATACCACACCAGTTTTGTAAGTAGTCAACCTTCAACAGTTCAATTCCACTGTTCTGACCTAGCAGCACAGGTAWGGTCTTGACTGAGTGCAATATTGTATCTATTGTTTTGGCAACATAAATGAAGTGTGTATATTTGTAGCTGAAATTGCATAACTTTGACCCCTAATGGCCTTAATTTGGAAGGGGGGGAACACTAGTAAACAGAATGAATTAGAATCTGTTCTCGATGTCAATAAGAATAGAAATCACAACGTACCGACTGCTGCGATGGCAGGCGATTTGTCATAGATGTATTTTGTACACACGTCCTTGATGGTCTTTGCATCTATGGCCTTCGAGGGACATAAAAATATTTCAAATAAAGACACTGCAATTTCCCAATACAGTCCACAAGTGTCTTTGCTATGTTAATCACAGCTTACATTTGGCATCGAAACATTCATTTACTCACATCAATTCTGGCCTCCAGTTCATGMAGAGGKATCCTACGGCTGTAACAAAGCATCTGTCTGCCGATGTCCTCACAGATGGGGGTGGATCCTAGAAAAAAGGTCAATTTGATTTTATGATCATTGGCAKGGTTTGAATTAAAGGGTGGCTGGCTAAATACCTCCATAAGAATTGAAATGTCAATGTGCCCGCAGATAGACTGTGGGTACCCCCAAAAGTCCATTGGTAATTCAAACCCTGATCATGTGGCCTTACCATCAAGATGCAAAAGCATGTTTGTCTTGAGGAGGTTCTTGGCTCTTGCAACTTCGCTCTCAGTAACGCTAGTGCAGAGTGACATCCTGAGGTAAACAAAAGTAAACGTCAGTCAAATTTACTGGAAAGAAGTCATAGTATGAACTGAGCGGCAACCCCCTTTCACACTACCGTGCTGACCCAAACTATGCTGGGTCAGATTCTTTTTCACATTGTCATTTCAGCCCTGTTCAGCATAACCAGTCCAGCTTGGTTTGACTGCCCACTCAGGTGACAGCTGGGCTCAGTCAGGCTCACACTCCAGCTGGCTCAGTCAGTGCTACCACTCCAGCTGGGCGAAGTGCATCATCTCGTTGATGGTGCCAGGCTCACACACCATGTAGAGTCCCCACAGGCCTGTGTCGGTGAACAGGTGTTGAAAGACTGGAAGCTGTGGCACAGGTTGCCCTGGCACGCCATCTGCGCCAGCTTGCTGGAGAGTTCTGGCAAAGGTCATACACAAGACGGTAAGAGGGGGAATCGACCTGGAAGGAGTCCTGATGCCTGGGAACATGAATGAGAACTTACCACACCCCCAAAAGGAGCGGTCCCAGTTGCCGATGAGTGTGTTTGCCACATAAGGGGAATGGTATCGGGTGCGACCAGCCCACTGCTTCCACAGCAATGGCAATGTGTGCCAGGGGCATCTTGTCGTCACGAACTCGGATCTAACCAACAACAACGTAATCAAATTGGCCAATATACAAGGGGAATTCACAAGTATGTGACTCATTTCACATTAAACAAAACCAACTGCTGCAAAGTTAAACAAACCATATAACTTTATGCACAAAGACTACTTTAAACACTTACCAAACTTTGCATTTTCACTGTTCAAGTAAGAGAATGACGGTTTGTCATTTGTGTATTCAAACTTTGCATCTGTAAACATTTCTTTGTGCATAGTAGTTTGACATACACTTTAAAGTGAAATCTGAGTGTCCCCTTACCATGGAGTTGCCCATGGGGAGCAAGTTTGCCTCTGTTGGAGATAAACATTAAGGGCCTTCAATCTCACCTCACTTCCAGTAAAGTCACATTGTGGGAAAGTTGGCGCTCTCCCTTGTATCTGGCAGGAAGAGTCCCAAGTGGTACTTGGCCAAATCTATCAATTCATGTGTGTGAAACCCCTGTTTGAAAGACAATGTTAGCACAAAATATCTTCCATGGATTCTATTTCACAATGGCAGTGTACATTGTGTGATTTTGACCAATTGTGTAGGCATTTCCTACTAACTGGTTGATGTCATTGGAAACACTTATCTTTATTACTACCAAACATAAGCATGCCATTTTCACAAATGTTGGGATGGTGCTGGAACATTTTTTAAAATGTCCCTTTAAGATGAGAAAACCTACCTCCAGCAGCAGCCAACACTATTCTCGGTCCTTTGTAGTGAGTAGTGATGTATTCAACAAGGTCTCCTCTGTTTATTGTTCTATAAACACAGACAGCAGAAATATCACTGCATATCCCCTGTGGTTTCTATGAAGAAAACTGGTCTGAGTTGACAGTTAAGTAGTTGATAGGAATAACCAAGTCTAGGGTATATTATTCAGTAGTGAGCAATTCACAAAATTGCAGATATAAAAGGTAATGGAATAGTTAACCGGATGCCCTGTTCAGTATGACGCAATCATACCTGTTATGCACAGTACATTTCTATGTTAACATTCTGACAATTGTTCTCTCGTGAGCTGGGTTATGTTCATTAGGCACACAATGGAAGAAAGACTCTATCCGAGTGGGACTAGGCTTCTTGGTCCAATAAGGAATGCAGATTTTTTGTTTGTCGTTGCAAAACATTTCCCATTCTGTCGAGTAATGAACCCAGGCCCCAGCTGAGGCAGGTGAGCCAGAGTCCTACTTGATGTTCCCGTAGGCCCAGGATGGTTCTGCCCAGCGCTGTGGCTTGATAAGCTGTGGCGTGGAGGTAATCAAACACCACTTCCTGCAGGTTTGTCTCTACTTCCTGCATCTCTCGGAGGATGACCCCTCGCTCTCGCTCGATCTCGCTCCCCCAATGTGCTGTTCTGGATGATGTCTGCCAGGATCTCTACCGCTGGAGACAAGGGAGGGGAGCATTATAAACGGTCTCCGCCACACCGAAGATTCTTAATTTCTCATAGCAAAATGTCCACCTTGGCCACACACAGTTCAGTGACAAGACAGCGGAGCAAATCTCTACACAGTCAGTGGTCATACCTCTGAAGATCCTTTGTGAATGCTTTGCGTATACACAGTCTGCTCCCTCGAGGTGTAAGCATTCAGGTGGGCCCCCATATTTTCAATCTCCAGCTCCAGGTCAAGCTGGGAGCGCTTCCTTGTACCCTGCCAGACACACATCACAGATGAACAGACATGTCAAACGTATCAAAGTTGGTAATGGAACTTTGGTTGCAGTGAATGTAGCACTTGTCATCTAACCTTGAAAGCCATGTGTTCCAAGAAATGAGCAGTGCCATTGTTCCTCTCATTCTCATAACGACTCCCTGCATCTATCCAGAGTCCAACCTGCAAGGMACCAATTGATGACATCCGACTTCAGCACACTACTATATAGTAGACAGATTGTACTTAACAGTGGGAGGGTCTCTGTTACTCACCGTGCAAGTCGAAAGACCGGAATCCTCAGATGCAACACGTAGTCCATTTTCTAAGGTGGTAACCTTGGTTTCAGGGACATTTAACATCACTTGGTTGGCGGCCTGTGTAGCCAATAGTCTGTGTGATCCAACTATGGACTGCAATGAGAAGGGTGGGAGTGAGTACTATTAGCGACTAACGGTASTRACGTTAGCTAGCTACAGGAGAACGTTGATCGCATTTGCAAGTTTTACTTGGCTGGGCATTACAGTTTATTCTAGTCTAGACTATGAAAACAAATATCTAGGTAATGCTACTGGTTTGAAGTAAGTTGTGTGATCATTTCACACGCAGAGTCAATTATCACTAGAAGGAATTATTATACTTCATCAAAGCTTCAGGACCTGCAGAACACAGGCAATGCTGCCTGGATATCCCTCTTATTTAGCTACTATAGTTAGCTAAGTATCTGTTATTGATAATTCTACCAAGGTTTACASGCTAAAATTGTCACCCTTCTGGATATCGAGACTTACCCTGGTTAAGACATTACTCTTCAATAAATTCCGTTTTACAAGATATCTCCCAGCGGAGGTAAGGCGCTGTAAGGACGTCGCCATGTTGATTATTTGTGACATGGCTATTGCGCAAGTGCGATTATTTAGTGAGCTGCCGTAATGAGCATGTAACACGCCCACCAGCATTTGCCATGTCATTATGATTAGTAAAATGTCATATTCATAAATATACATGTACAAATGTAGCTATAATTGTAAATGTATGAATAGAAAACAATTGTTTATCATCTTTAAGAATGAAATTGTACAATACTTGAAAACCATTTCCTCCTCTAGTAATAAAAAAGCTGTGAAGACCGTGAATGTATGTAACTTTTTCAAAGGTTTTGGTTTGAATGTACTTTATTATCATAATGCTTTACTATTCTCTCCCCTGGTAGTTATGTTCTAAATTTTTCATATACTCTTTGTTTATTTAGTCTGTCTATTTCCTGTGTGCTTGATATTGATTAATAAAAAATAATTTCAAATAATATAGCTGCAGGCAGCAATGAACGGGGTTCACAGGATGACAGTCAAGACACACTATCAGTTAGATAACAAAGCAAGCACTCTATCATGTAGAAATCTTCCTTTATGTGCAATCAATTAAAAATTAAGCATGCGCACCAGTGACTCAGTCTATAAAAAAAAGTGGTCAGATGAAGCAGATGCTAAACTACAGGACTGTTTTGCTAGCACAGCCTGGAATATGTTCAAGGATTCTTATGATGGCATTGAGGAGTACACCAAATCAGTCACTGGCTTCATCAATAAGTGCATCGATGACATCGTCCCCACAGTGGACTGTGCGTACATACCCAACCATAAGCATGGATTACAGAGTGGGACTCTACCGGAAGCTTATAAGAACTCGCTATGCCTCCAACGAACCATCAAACAGGCAAAGCGTCAATACAGGACTAAGACAGAATTGTACTACACCGGCTCCGACGTACGTCGGATGTGGCAGGGCTTGCAAACTATTACAGTACAAAGGGAAGCACAGCCGAGAGCTGCCCAGTGACACAAGCCTACCAGCAAGCTAAATACTTCTATGCTCGCTTCGAGGCAAGTAACACTGAAACATGCATGAGAGAAGCGCTTTTCCGGGCGACTGTATGATCACACTCTCCGCAGCGATGTGGGTAAGACCTTTAACAGATCAACATTCACAAGGTCGCAGGGCCAGACGGATTACCAGGACGTGTACTCCGAGCATGCACTTACCAACTGGCAAGTGTCTTCACTGACAGTTTCAACCTCTCCCTGTCTGAGTCTGTAATACAATGTTTCAAGCAGACCACCATAGTTCCTGTGTCCAAGAACAAGAACTCATGTTGTAGTCATGAAGTGCTTTGAAAGGCTGTTCATGGCTCACATCAACAATTATCCCAGAAACCCTAGACCACTCCAATTTGCATACCGCCCAAACAGATCCACAGATGATGCAATCTCTATTGCACTCCACACTGCCCTTTCACATGTGGACAAAAGGAAACCTATGTGAGAATGCTATTCATTGACTAGCTCAGCGTTCAACACCATAGTGCCCTCACTAAGCTAAGGACCTGGGACTAAACACCTCCCTCTGCACTGGATCCTGGACTTCCTGACTGGCACCCCCAGGTGGTAAGGGTAGGTAACAACACAACACAGCCACGCTGATCCTCAACCGGGGGCCCCTCAGGGGTGCGTGCTCAGTCCCCTCCTGTACTCCCTGTTCACTCTTGACTGCACGGCCAGGCACGACTCCAACCCATCATTATACTTGCCGATGACAGAACAGTGGTAGGCCTGATCCAACAACGATGAGACAGCCTATAGGGAGGAGGTCAGAGACCTGACGTGTGGTGCAAGGACAACAACCTCTCCCTCAACGTGATCAAGACAAAGGAGATGATAGTGGACTACAGGAAAAAGGAGACTGAGCACGCCCCATTCTCATCGACAGGGCTGTAGTGGAGCAGGTTGAGAGCTTTAAGTTCCTTGGTGTCACATTACCAACAAACTAACATGGTCCAAGCACCAAGACAGTCGTGAAGAGGGCACGACAAACCTATTCCCCCTCAGGAGACTGAAAAGATTTGGCAGGGTCCTCAGATCCTCAAAAGGTTTTACAGCTGCACCATGAGAGCTTCCTGACAGGTTGCATCACTGCCTGGTATGGCAACTGCTCAGCCTTTGACTGCAAGGCACTACGAGGGTTGTGAGTACGGCCCAGTACATCACCGGGCAGCTTCCTGCCATCCAGGCCCTCTTATCAGATGATGTCAGAGGAAGGCCTAAAAATTGTCAAAGACTCAGCGCCTCAATCCTGTGTCAATCACCTAGTCATAGACTGTTCTCTCTGCTACCACACAGCAAGCGGGTACCGGACGCCAAGTCTGGGTCAAGAGGCTTCTAAACATAAGACTCCTGAACATCTAATCAAATGGCCACCAGACTATTTGCATTACCCCCCCCCCCCCTCTACACTGCTGCTACTCTCTGTTATTATCTATGCTAGTCACTTTAATAACTCTACCTACATACATATAACCTCAATTACCTCAACGCCGGTGCCCCTGCACATTGATTCTGTACGGTACCGCCCGTATAGCCCGCTATTGTTATTTACTGCTGCCTTTAATTATTTGTTATCTATTACTTTTATTAGGTATTTTCTTAAAACTGCATTGTTGGTTAAGGGCTTGTAAGTAAACATTTTACTGTACACCTGTTGTATTCGGCACATTTTGACAAATACAATTGGATTTGATTTGATCAGTTTTGGTTTTGGTATTTTATTAGGATCATTTACATACATTTACATTTACGTCATTTAGCAGACGCTCTATCCAGAGCGATTACAATTGGATCCCCATTAGCTGTTGCAAAAGCAGCAGCTACTCTTCCTGGGGTCCCACAAAACATGAAAACATAATACAGAATGACATAATACAGAACATCAATAGACAAGAACAGCTCAAGGACAAACTGCATATAGTTTTTAAAAAGGACATGTAGCCTACATATCATGCTACACCAAACTATCTAGGTCAATTAGGGGAGAGCGTTGTTCGCGAGGTGTTGCTTTCTCTGTTTTAGTTAAATAATTACCATGTTTATCTCTCAGTACCACAGGATGATGCAAGTGAAGTTGAGTCTAGTGCTGTAGGTTGGTTATCTTGAATGCAGGTAATCATTCTTAAAGTCATTACTTAATGTATTGAGTTTATATATAGTGTACCTTGCTGGGGTTAAGATTTGTAAAATATTTTCAGCGTTAGTCTATTGGTATATTGCAGTGATCTATTTGTTTGTTAACTCGTACCAAATATGTTTGGAATATTGATTTGTGGTTTTCGAATTGTTCTTTTAACTGTTTTGCTATTGACTCCTTGTGCATCCCTTTGAGCGTGTTCATCAAGTAGTTTTCTTGTGTTATGGTGTGAATTTGGTTTAGGATTGTATTGATTTGTATGTGCAAACTGAATAGCCTACAGTTAAGTCCTTACACCATTAGTTAAGGCAATTCATTAGAATATATATACAAAATCTGAAGTCAATCTGATTTATGGGTCTATGAGAGATTTTATAAGTATTTTAAGCATTAGCATTATGGTACAATTGTACAGTTGAAGTCAGAAGTTTCATACACTTAGGTTGGAGTCATTAAAACTTGTTTTTTCAACCACTCCACAAATTTCTTGTTGACAAACTATAGTTTTGCAAGTCGGTTAGGACATCTACTTTGTGCATGACACAAGTAATTTTTCCAACAATTGTTTACAGACAGATTATTTCACTTATAATTCACTGTATCACAATTCCAGTGGGTCAGAAGTTACATACACTAAGTTGCCTGTGGCCTTTAAACAGCTTGAAACATTCAGAAAATGATTCATGCTTTAGAAGCTTCTGTAGCTAATTGACATCATTTGGTCAATTGATTGACCCTGATGGATGCGTTTCAAGCCCTACTTCAAACTCAGTGCCACTTTGCATTGACATCAATGTGAAAATCAAAGAAATCAGCCAAGACCTGCAGAAAAGAACAGTTTCATCTTTGGGAGCAATTTGCAAATGCCTGAAGGGTACCAGTTCATCTGTACAAACATATAGCAAGTATACACACCATGGGACCGCGCAGCCATCATTCCCGCTCACGGAAGAGACATGTTCCTTCTCCATGAGATGAATGTACTTTGGTGCAAAAAGTGCAAGATAAATCCCGGAATAACAGCAAAGGACGCTTGTGAAGATGTAGAGAAACAGGTACAGAAAGTTTTATCCACATAAAAACCGAGTTCCATATCGACATAACCGAAGGCCGCTCAGCAAGGTAAGAAGCCACTGCTCCAAAACTGACAAATAAAAGCCAGACTTACGTTTGCAAAGGCACATGGCGGACAAATATCGACTTTTTGGCGAAATGTCCTCTGGTCTGTTGAAACATAAACTGTTTGGCATAAATGAATACGTTATGTTTTGGAGGAAAAAGGTGAGGCTTGCAAGCCGAAAACATCATCCCAAACTGTGAAGCATGGGGTCGCAGCAATCATGTTGTGGGGTGCTTTGCTTGGCGGGAGGCGGTGCACCTCAAAAATAGATGGCATATTGAGTGGAAAGAAAATATGTGGCATATATTAAGCACGATCTCAAGACATGCTAGTCAGAAGTTAAAGCTGGTCACAAATTCGGTCTCCAAACTGGCCAAGAGCAGCATAATCTTCAAACGTTGTGCAATCCTAAGACAAAAGTCAAGTGTATTGAGGGCCATCACCAAGCTGCTACCTCAATCCTATGAGACAATTTGTTGGCAGAACTGAAAAAGCCTGTGCGACTGCAAGGAGAGAGAAGGGAGGGAAAGAGAAAGAGGAGGAAGGGAGGACGGAAAAAGAGAGAGAGGAAGACAGCCTACAACTGACTCCGTTACACCAGCCTTCGCAGGGAGGATGGCCAAAATTCACCCAACTTATTGTGGGAAGCTTGTGGAAGGCTACTGAAACGTTTGACCTAAGTTAAAAATTTAAAGGCCAGTGCTACCAAATACTAATTGATTGTGGAATAAACTTTCTGACTTCACTGGATGTGATGAAGGAAATAAAAGCTGAAATAATCACATTCTCTCTACTATTATTCTGAACATTTCACATTCCTTAAATAAGTGGTTGATCCTTAACTGACCTAAGACAGGGCATTTTTCTAGGATTAAATTCAGGAATGTTTCATGAAAAACTGAGTCAAATTCTGTGTTATTGTGTACTTATGGGTCATGGATATGTTTTTTTCCCCAAAGATTTTCCCAACATTCCGAACATGAGGAAAACTCTACCTGACGGACCTTATGCCCTTGAGGTGAATTTGTTCAAGCGTGAGGAAAGACACCACACATCCAAGTTCTAAGTATCTAGTCAATCGGGCATAGATATGAGGTTTAAGTGAGACTGCTTATACGTGCCATTCTTTTTGACCAACTAGCAGGCTTTAGTTTTTCAATTAGAAAGGTTAGCATTTGCTTGTTGGGCCATCAATAACAATTCAGAGAATAAGAAGGGTTCACAGGTTCATCCATGCTTCTTCCAGTTAGTGCAACGGCGGCACAGGTTGCAATACCTAACCACAATTCAGGAGACAGCAATCACTCACGGCACTTCACAAACATTCTTAATAGCAGCTGTGACCTCTCCACCCTCAGGTACAACATAGTTGCCCGTCGAGCTTACCTATGAGTTAGCGGCATTGGCGCCAGTTCTAAAACCCCCATATAATCTGGTTGGTGGATCAAATCTTCCCTGATAAGCTGACAAGGGTGCTAGTCTATACACCCACTGTTCTATTGGCTGTCATTGTAAATAAGATATTGTACTCATTCTATAATAGGTGTAAATTTATATATCCAGACCAGCCTAGGGTTAAAGTACAGCTTGCTCAAGGCCACATTGAATACCATTTCACCTATTTGGCTGCCGGATTTGGAACCAGATCACGTTTGTTACGCCCAATACCCTTAATCGCATAGGCCTTCCCGCTGCTAGACCGCCCCCAAAAAAAAGTTTTTGCGCCCCACTTTTAAGCTTAATACAACAAGCTGAACATAAACCCCGCTAAAGAGCGCACTAAACACTAAAACCAATATCTATGTCTAGAATTTAGCAGCAGGTCCGTCCCTGCTTTCTATATGCGTATCTAACTTTACTACTCGATGCTCCATTTATGGCGCGCCTTTCAACTCCATACCTTGCAGGATTCTTGTAATTACATACTATGGAAGTTTTGTGTGTCCTCGAAATATTGCTTCAGAGTTTTTGTTGAGCTGTATATTACATTGCCTTGATATCCTACTCTGCAATTTAATAGTTAATACCATTTTTTGGTTATTTTCTCAAACTGATGTCCCTGTTTTAAATGTATACTATTACTTGTTATCCATAAAAAGTTGGAGAAAAGTAGACTAACTGGGTTATTGCGATCTGATTGAATCGTAGTCTTATATGTCCCCCTTGTAGTCAAGTAAGGCTAAAGTGTGGCCGCTTTTCTTGGGTAGATAGTCAATTTGAATTGAATTACTGTTCAGCTGTTTGTACATGTGAAACGTAGGACACATTTGACAACAATTTGTCCGTTATGTCCTAGTATTACAATTGGTCGCTATTATCAACATCTCTGCCTGATGGTTCAGAGGGGTTAAATTAGGACACACAGATCCTTGTTACAGTTTTGAGAAATTTATCCACTACGATAGCAGATAAGAATCAAACAGTGAAACCCACCATTTCATGTTATCGTTTGCCTCTCAATGAGGGTTTTACTAAAGGATAACTGAAAGGATGATTCATTTGTAAAAAAGTAACATTCCCCTCAAAGATTTGTATCTAATGAAGTATTTTAACGTTTGTGTTGAGTTCAGGTGCTTCAGGCTAGAATAAAAGGCGTTTGTCAACACTTTTGTATCGCCTTGGAAATGATCTTATCTCGTACATGGCTCACCCATGGAAAGTGCTGCTTCAGTCAGACGGCAACGTTGGATATTCCACAGTATATGACTGTGTCCATATTCTGCTGTGGGATTTTTCTCTTTATAATGAGCCGCCTCTGCTTTCCATAAACGGCAGCAATTAACAAATTTAGGTAAAATACATTTGATCTGTTTTTTCTGGCCACCTACTGAACACTTCGCATACTTTTCTATAATGATACTGTATCTTAAATATGACTTGAAAAATGTCTTTTGAATTCATATGTGAGTGTAGTTAGAATAGCAATCCTGAGTTACTTTTATAGCTCTCCCAATCAACATTGTATATGAACTAATACTGTTAGGAAGTTGTTGAGGTGAGAAGAAATTCGTCTTTCTAGTCTCAGGATATCTGTCTAGCCTCTGTGTCTGTCACCTGCAACAATTTGTTGCTTTGGAATACAACACTGCTGTGCCTATTTTCATAAGATCAAAGGCTGGAGTTGAAAACTTGTAGCTAAAACAAGCGGTGTTTATTGCATACATCATGTAATGTTTTGAGTATCATACAGTCCTTTGTGATGCATGGTCATCCTGTACATTAGAACCTGCAGCATCACTTTGGGTTAGAAAGTAGAGGGAGGGGGTGGTGGGGTTTGAGGTAGGTGGGGTTTGAGGTAAGGTTGGTTTTAGGGTTAACTTCTTTGGCATACTGGTTATTGTTCGGAATTTTTCAGCTGCACTGAACGTGCCAAAGTAAACTGCCTGTTTACTTCAGGCCCAGGAGCTAGGTATGCATATAATCTTTTTGGGACTTTTTGGGATTATAATAAGGACTTATCGAACAAAACTACCATTGTTGGTGTATCGCTGGACCTTGGGATTGCAACAGGTAGGAAGAATGCTTCAAAGGTAAGTGCTTTTATTATTTTAATCGCTATTTGTGATTTTTGTGACGACTGTGGCTGGTTGAAAAAAGTATTTTTGATTGTGGGGCCTGTCCTGCAGATAATCGCGTGGTAATGCTTTCGCGGTAAGCCTTTTTGAATTGACCACGGCGGGTTGGGATTTAACAGAAGTTAAGCTTTAAAATGCTTGCATGACACTTGTATTTCTATGAATGTTTAATATTACGATGTTTTTGTATTTTGAATTTCGCGGCTATGGCAATTTCACTGGATGTTTTGTCGTAGGTGTCCCGCTCGCGGGTTCATGCGGCAAACAGGTTTAA
>NW_019945006.1:0-13306 GCF_002910315.2 Salvelinus sp. IW2-2015
CACAAGAGAGAGATAGGGTTGGTATCTTCGTCTCCCCGCTTTCTCTGGCCTTGGTCGCGATCTCCTGCCTCTTCTCTCGTCTTATAGCTCCGTCTTGGGGTTCTCTTAACCTTCCTAGTATTCGTTCTACTGCCGATTCTCGTCGAGGGGCCGTTCTCAATCTTCTCCCGTCTCCGACCACTTTTATCTTGTCTCGGTCTGCATCGTGTCGCGGACTTCATTCTCAATCTCTCTGGACGTCAATCCATCGTACTGTTTCTCCGGCCTGCTTTCTTCCTATTTCCTCTTTCTCTGTCTGCTCTGGCCATGCACCTCATTGGGGGCTCGCGCTGCCTGGTCTTCATCCCTTGCCTTTCTTACTCGTCTGCCAACGTGGTTCTAGCTGTCCTTCTCTGGCGGTTCTTGCCATCTCCACTCTATGCTGCCGAGCTCTCCTCCCTCATCGTCCGCCCTGTGGGCTACTGTCTGCTCTCTGCCACCTTTCTCCCTATATCTATGTCTCAGCTAATGCCTGCTCGCCTCGGAGGTTCACTTCTGTATTCTCTCCTTATCCTCTCACGACCGTATATAATGTGATGCTCTCTGCCTAATTTGTTATTGAGAGATGGAGGTTTATCTCTATATTAGGAATGGGGTCATCCTTCTATTATAAGGATCTTGTCATGAGTCTCATCCTCGCTCATCTATAGAGAAATGGGAGTCTACTCCTCTGTTATTCCTCTCAGGCCGACTACTGTCGGAGTCTACTCCTCTATTAGAATGGAGCCCTTCCACTCTTCTCTCCTCACTCTGTCAGAATTCTGGGGTCATGCCCTCTATAGGCTAGAATGGGTTGCCTCTTTTAGAATTGGGGTCCATCTCTATTAGAATGGGTGCATTTATTGAGGAATGGGGGCTCTCATTTCTCCTCTATTAGAATCGGAGTTCATCTCTATTAGAATCGGCCGGTCACAGCCTCTCTCCCCTTTCTCTGTCATCCCTCTCTCTGTCCTCTCCTCTTCATCTCCCCCTGAACTCTCTCGTTGTCTCTCCCTCTTTTCTGTCTCTCCATCTGGCTTGTGCTGCCGCCTCTCCGGCTGGCTCCCACGTCTTCCCCCCCCCCTCCTCCTCCCCCCTCTCCCTCTCTCTCCCTCTCTCGCAGTTCCGATTGATTCTGGTGGGAATTAAATGTTGGATCTGGAGGATGAGCGTGTTGTGGGGAAGGAACAGGGACAGAACCTTGCCATAGCAGGGTGGAGCGCTGTGCTTTCCTTGAGTCCTCCGCAAAGTCCCAAGTCAACTGTACAACGAGGTGAGTACAACACACACCGTCACATCCCTGCGATCACTACGACCACGCGCTGCATCAGTAGCGCCACACACCCTGCAAGTCACTACACACACACCCTGGCATCAGTACCCCCACACACGCCTGCTCAGTACCACACACCTGCAATCAGTACGCCACACACCGCTGCGCATCACTACACCCTGCATCCCAACTACTCACACACCCTGCGAATCAGTAACCGCCCACACACCCTGGCATTCGTACACACCCTGCATCACTAACACACACACGGCTGCGATAGTACCCTACACACACCCTGCATTCATACGCACACAACCCTGCAATCAGCACACACACACCCCTGCATCAGTAACTCCAACACGCCCTACACACACACGGCTGCATCAGTACGCCCACACACACCCTGCATCAGCTACCCACACAGCCCTGGGCATTCGTACCCCACACACCCTGCGATCGGTACCAGCCAACACCCTGCATCAGTAGCCTAGCACACCCTGCATGCACTCAACCCTGCCCATCAGTTACCCAGTCTCCAAACTTTAAAATAACAGGTTCTGTACCTCCTATGAACAGTAACTTTAAACAACCAGGTTCTGTACTCCTATGAACAGTAACTTTAAACAACAGGTTCTGTACCTCCTATGACAGTAACTTTAATCAACAGGTTCTGTACCTCCTATGAACAGTAACTTTAAACAACAGGTTCTGTACCTCCTATGAACAGTACTTTAATCAACAGGTTCTGTACCTCCTATGAACAGTAACTTTAAACAACAGGTTCTGTACCTCCTATGAACAGTAACTTAAACAACAGGTTCTGTACTCCTATGAACAGTAACTTTAAACAACAGGTTCTGTACCTCCTATGAACAGTAACTTTAAACAACAGGTTCTGTACCTCCTATGAACAGTAACTTTAAACAAAGGTTCTGTACCTCCTATGAACAGTAACTTTAAACAACAGGTTCTGTACCTCCTATGAACAGTAACTTTATCAACAGGTTCTGTACCTCCTATGACAGTAACTTTAAACAACAGGTTCTGTACCCCTATGAACAGTAACTTAACAACAGGTTCTGTACTCCTATGAACAGTAACTTTAAACAACAGGTCTGTACCTCCTATGAACAGTAACTTTAACAACAGGTTCTGTACCTCCTATGACAGTAACTTTAACAACAGGTTTGTACCTCCTATGAACAGTAACTTTAACAACAGGTTCTGTACCTCCTATGAACAGTAACTTTAAACAAACAGGTTCTGTACCTCCTATGAACAGTAACTTTAAACAACAGGTTCTGTACCTCCTATGACAGTAACTTTAACAACAGGTTCTGTACCTCCTATGACAGTAACTTAAACAACAGTTCTGTACCTCCTATGACAGTAACTTTAATCAACAGGTTCTGTACCTCCTATGACAGTAACTTAAACAACAGGTTCTGTACCTCCTATGGAACAGTAACTTAAACAACAGGTTCTGTACTCCTATGAACAGTAACGTTAAAACAGGTTCTGTACCTCCTATGACAGTAACTTTAACAAAGGTTCTGTACTCCTATGAACAGTAACTTTAAACAACAGGTTCTGTACCTCTATGCGACAGTAACTGATAGGATTTAAACTGTGTGTGTGCTGTCAGTAGCAGTGTGGATATTTAGATATTTAGTCTGAGGTTAATCAGTAACCTCACTAGTAGCTGAACCTTCCCTCCTTCTGGTCCCACTGTGTTTACAACGGACTCTGATGTCACACAATGGTGCTGTTGTGTGTGTATCTGGTGTGTGTCTTTGTTTGTTGTGTGTGTGTCTTGTCTGTGTGTGTGTGTGGGTCTTTGTTCTGCTGTGTGTGTGGGTGTGTGTGTGTGGTGTGTTGTGTGTGGTGTGTGTGTCGTGTGTGTTTTTCTGTGTGTGTGTGTGTGTCTTTTTCTCTCTGTGTGTGTGTGTGTGTGTGGTGTGTGTGTGTGTGTGTGTGTGTGTGTGTGTGTGTGTGTGTGTGTGTGTGTGTGTGTGTGTGTGTGTGTGTGTGTGTGTGTGTGTGTGTGTGTGTGCGCCCAGCTGCCCAGGGCCACCAGAGGCTACCAGCCAGCGACGTCCCCTCATCTGGCCTGCGTCACCTCTGTATATACACACACATAAACACACACACACATAAACAAACAAATAGCAGCCTCACCCTCTCTGTACACATAGAAATCACTTTCCAACATCTAGTCAAACACACACACACACGTCAGGCAGTCCACGTCAGGCAACAACATAGTGTTTTGTTCCACCAAGATACAGTGCCTTCGGAAAGTGTTCAGACCCCTTGACTTTTTCCACATTTTGTTACGTTACAGCCTTATTCTAAAATTGATTAAATTGTTTTTTTCCCTCAGAAATCTACTGTTGTGACTTTAATTKATGTGATGACGGTTATTTATCAATAACTAACTATGTTTAATTGTTACCCGATTTTAAATGAATCATGTAACAATTAACTCATTAGGATTTGGAGCACCACGGAATATACCGTTTCCAGAATTCAACTCTAAAAGATATGTTATATATCGATAACAGTCACTTATTAATCATTACCTCATATCAGTCTCATTCTGAACGTCGCAGATTTCTGGAATCCGCAAGAACCCCAGCCTTTTCTGATTATTCAGGTCTACACAAATTGATAGAATTATTTATTTATTTACTAACTAACTAAATAATAACACAGAATACACATACACAGTTACATGAGACAAAAGTCCCTAGTGGACTTACAAGATATTACGGCTTGTTACACAATGGAGAAAGGGGTGGGGACAATAGAGAGAGAGGGAGAAGGGGGTGGGGACAATGGGGAGAAGGGGGTGGAGGGCTGCAGAGATGGTTGTCCTTCTGGAAGGTTCTCCCATCTCCACAGAGGAACTCTGGCGCTCTGTCAGAGTGACCATCAGGTTCTTGGCCATCTCCCTGACCAAGGCCCTTCTCCCCCGATTGCTCAGTTTGGCCGGGCGGCCAGCTCGGTTTTTGCTCTGACGTGCACTGTCAAATGGGGATCTTATATAGACAGGTGTGTGCCTTTCCAATCATGTAATTTTATTTACTAAAGTGGACTCCATCAAGTTGTAGAAACATCTCAAGGATGATAAATGGAAACAGATGCACGGTGCTCAATTTTGAGTCTCATAGCAAAGGGTCTGAATACTTATGTAAATAAGGTATTTTTGTTTTTATTTATCATACATGTGCAATAATGTCTAAAAACCTGTTTTCGCTTTGTCATTATGGGGTCTTGTGATGTCATTATGGGGTCCTGTGTTTGTCATTATGGGTCTTGTGATGTCATTATGGGTCTTGTGCGTAGAATGATGAGAAAATAATATTGAATCCATTTTAGAAATAGGCTGTAACGTAACAAAATGTGGAGAAGGTGAAGGGTTCTGAATACTTTCCGAATCCCCTGTATGTTTGACAGTTGATTTTGAATGCTGAACCTGTTGCTTCAGAATAATACGTCTCATTTAGCAGTTTGTGTTTCTTGCTCTGCATTCAGTTTGATTACCAGCTCCAGATATCGGGCCGTGGCCTTAATGTTAATCTCTTCCTACACAGCCTCGCTCATTCCATCGTTAAATCTGTCTCTGTCTGCCTGCCTGCCTCCTCTCCCTTCATCTCTTCAATACTAGGCTACAGCCCAACCACACCACTACAGGCTTTCACTTAGATAATGAAGGGATGGCATTGGACTTAATGTCTCAGAATCAGCAGCAAGCCTTTTGTTTTTGTATTTATTATGGATCCCATTAGTTCCTGCCAAGGCAGCAGCTGCTCTTCCTGGGGTTTGTTATGGATCCCATTAGTTCCTGCCAAGGCAGCGGTACTCTTCCTGGGGTTTATTATGGATCCCCATTAGTTCTGCCAAGGCAGCAGCTACTCTTCCTGGGGTTTATTATGGATCCCCATTAGTTCCTGCAGGCAGCAGCTACTCTTCCTGGGGTTTATTATGGATCCCCATTAGTTCCTGCCAAGGCAGCAGCTACTCTTCCTGGGGTTATTATGGATCCCCATTAGTTCCTGCCAAGGCAGCGCTACTCTTCCTGGGGTTTATTATGGATCCCCATTATTCCTGCCAAGGCAGCAGCTACTCTTCCTGGGGTTTATTATGGATCCCCATTAGTTCCTGCCAGGCAGCAGCTACTCTTCCTGGGGTTTTATATGGATCCCATTAGTTCCTGCCAAGGCAGCGGCTACTCTTCCTGGGTTTATTATGGATCCCCATTAGTTCCTGCCAAGGCAGCAGCTACTCTTCCTGGGTTTATTATGGATCCCCATTAGTTCCTGCCAAGGCAGCAGCTACTCTTCCTGGGGTTTTTATGGATCCCCATTAGTTCCTGCCAAGGCAGCGGCTACTCTTCCTGGGGTTTATTATGGATCCCCATTAGTTCCTGCCAAGGCAGCAGCTACTCTTCCTGGGGTCCAGCAAAATTAAGGCAGTTTATACAATTTTAAAAACATTACAATACATTCTCAGATTTCACCACACACTGTGTGCCCTCAGGCCCCTACTTCACCACTACCACATATCTACAACACACTGTGTGCCCTCAGGCCCCTACTCCACCACTACCACATATCTACAGTACTAAATACATGTGTGTGTATATAGGGGGATAATGCAGAGATGCCGTTGGGCTTAGATAATGAAGAGATGGCATTGGGTTTCATGTCTCAMCATTAACAAAGGCCAAACCCGGTTCTGCTCTGAGTCAAGAGTCCACTATCCCAGACAGCACTTTCCTGCCCCAGGCCTTATTCATTTATTCACTCATTCACCACTGTGATAGGCTACAGTAGCTGTGAGGTCAGTGGGGTTTAATGTGGGTTGACCCCTGACCCGTTATACCACTATAAACCAGGTTTAATGTGGGTTGACCCCTGGGGAGTTACACCACTATAAACCAGGTTTAATGTGGGTTGACCCCTGACCCCTGGGGAGTTACACCACTATAAACCAGGTTTAATGTGGGTTGACCCCTGACCCCTGGGGAGTTACACCACTATTAACCAGTTATCCCATTAAGCACCAGTCTCTAGCTGGTCTGAGTCATGATCTTGGTTTAAGTGGTGATAGAGATTATCCATTCTAATAGAGATGACTTATTC
This sequence comes from Salvelinus sp. IW2-2015, assembly GCF_002910315.2. Classification (NCBI taxonomy): domain Eukaryota; kingdom Metazoa; phylum Chordata; class Actinopteri; order Salmoniformes; family Salmonidae; genus Salvelinus; species Salvelinus sp. IW2-2015. The sequence continues at coordinate 6,439 of NW_019945006.1, forward strand.
TAGTAGAGATGACCCCATTCTAATAGAGATTATCCATTCTAATAGAGATTATCCATTCTAATAGAGATGACCCATTCTAATAGAGATGACCCCATTCTAATAGAGATTATCCATTCTAATAGAGATTATCCATTCTAATAGAGATGACTCCATTCTAATAGAGATGACTCCATTCTAGTAGAGATGACTCCATTCTAGTAAGAGATGACTCCATTCTAGATAGAGATGACTCCATTCTATAGAGATGACTTCCATTTCTTAGTAGAGATGACTCCATTCTATGTAGAGATGACTCCTCATTCTAGTAGAGATGACTCCATTCTAGAAAATAGAGATGGGACTCCATTCTACTAGGATTGACCCCATTCCTACTAGAGATGACCCCATTCTAATAGAGGTGACCCATTCTAATAGAGATGACTCCTATTCTAATAGAGATGACCCATTCTGAATAGAGATGACCCCATTCTAATAGAGATGACCCCATTCTAATAGAGATGAACCCCATTCTAGTAGAAGATGACCCCATTTAGTAGAGATGACTCCATTCTAATAGAGATGACTCCATTCTAATAGAGATTGACTCCATTCTAATAGGATGATCCATTCTATAAGATGACCCATCTAAGAGATGACTCCATTCTAATAGAGATGACTCCAATTCTAATAGAGATGCTCCATTCTAAATAGAGATTGACTCCATTCTACAAGAGATGACTCCATTTCTAATAGAGATGAACCTCACATTCTATAGAGATGACATCTTTAATATTTAGATGGACCCATTCTAGTAGAGATGACCCATTCTAGTACAAGCATGACCCCATTCTAGTAGAGATGACCATTCTAGTAGAGATGACCCCATTCTAGTAGAGATGAACTCCATTAGTAGAGATGACTCCATTCTAGTAGAGATGACTCCATTCTAAGTAGAGATGACTCCATTCTAGTAGAGATACTCATTCTAGTAGAGATGATTTCTAGTAAGATGACTCCATTCTAGTAGAGATGACTCCATTCTAGTAGCAGATGACTCCATTCTAGTAGAGATGAAGACTCCATTCAGAGTGATCACTTCGAAGTAGAGATGACTCACTTCTAGTAGAGATGCATCGAATACCTCCAGGATTTTAGTAGAGATGACTCACTTCTAGTAGAGAATGACTCCATTCTAGTAGAGATGACTCCATTCTAGTAGAGATGACTCATTCTAGTAGAGATGACTCCCATTCTAGTAGAGATGACTCCATTCTAGTAGAGATGACTCACTTCTAGTAGAGATGACTCCACTTCTAGTAGAGATGACTCACTTCTAGTAGAGATGACCCATTCTGTAGAGATGACTCATCAGTAGAGATGACTCATTCTAGTAGAGATGACTCACTTCTAATAGAGACTGTAGTCTTTGGGCTGGATCCACAACCTGTGTTCATTGACAACAAGCTGGCTCATTAGAGAGATGGCGTTGTCAACAGGAAATGGCTTTATGGGTAACACCAGCCTAAGATATATCATGTCTCCTGGCATGATAGCACCCTCTTTCTCTCTCTCACTCACTCACTCACATCTGATTGATATTGGTTTAATCACTATAATTATGCAATTGGCTCGAGCTGTAACGCATTGATTATGATCCAAGGGGTATGTTTTATGTCTAAAGAGTGCAGATTCAGGACAGGAGGCTGTCTGCTCCAATGGATGTGATGTAGTGTGGTGGTATGTGAGTTATGTAACACTCTGGGTGTGTGGACAGTGACAACTAAACACCCCACGTGTCTGTACCCCTAGTCATAACAGGCTTTCATCCCCTAGCATAAGTGTGTCTGTTACCCTAGTCATACAGGCTTTGTCTGTTACCCCTAGTCATACAGCTGTTGTCTGTTACCGGCCTATGTCATACAGCTTTGTCTGTTTACCCCTAGTCATACAGCTTGGTGTCTGTTACCCCTAGTCATACAGCTGTGTCTGTTACCCCTAGTCATTATACAGCTTTGTCTGTTACCCCTAGTCAAACAGCTGTGTCTTGTTACCCTAGTCATACAGCTGTGTCTCTTACCCCTAGTCATACAAGCTGTGTCTGTTACCCCCATAGTCATACAGCTTTGTTCTGTTACCCCTAGTCATACAGCTTTGTCTGTTACCCTAGTCATACAGCTTGTGTCTGTTACCCCTAGTCATTACAGCTGTGTCTGTTACCCCTAAGTTCATACAGCTTTGTCTGTTGACCCCTAGTCATACAGCTTTGTCTGATCCCCTAGTCATACAGCTTGTCTGTTACCCCTAGTCATTACAGCTTTGTCTGTGACCCCTAGTCATACAGCTTTGTACTGTTACCCCTAGTCATACAGCTTTGTCTGTTACCCTCAGTCATACAGCTTTTGGTCTCGTTACCCTAGTCATACAGCTTTGTCGGTTACCCCTAGTCATACAGCTGTGTCTGTACCCCTAGTCATACAGCTTGTTGTTACCCTAGTCATACAGGTCTGTTACCCCTAGTCATACAGCTTTGTCTGTACCCTAGTCATACAGCTTTGTCTGTTACCAGTCATACAGGCTTTGTCTTGTTACCCCTAGTCATACAGCTTTGGCTGTTACCCCTAAGTCATACAGCTTTTGTCTGTTACCCTAGTCATACAGCTGTTTGATCTGTTACCCCTAGTCATACAGGCTTGTCTTTACCCCTAGTCATACAGCTGTGTCTGTTACCCCTAGTCATACAGCTTGTCTGTTACCCCTAGTCATACAGCTTTGTCTGTTACCCCTTAGTCATTACGACGGCCTTTGTCTTGTTACCCCTAGTCATACAGCTTTGGTCTGTGAAATAAATAATCAGACCATTCCTCATTCTGACCAGTTTGTGATACTATAAATGACACTTATTTGTCAAAAGATACTTCATATAGTCTAAAACTTCACATAGTCTAAAAATACTTCACACTAGCTAAGATACTTCATCTGTTCTAAGATACTTCATGTCTTAATACTTGTTTTAAATACTTAAATATTGACTGCAACATTTTGAGAATATACAGTACCAGTCAAAAGTTTGGACACACCTACTCATTCAAGGTTTTTCTTATTTTTACTATTTCTACATTGTAATAATAGTGGACATCAAAACTATGAAATAACACATATGGAATCATGTAGTAAGCAAAAAAGTGTTAAACAAATCAAATATTATTTATATTTGAGATTCTTCAAAGTAACCACCTTTGCGTTGATGACAGCTTTGCACCACTCTTGGCATTCTCTCAACCAGCTTCATGAGATAGTACCTGGAATGCATTTCAATTAACAGGTGGCCTTGTTAAAAGTTAATTTGTGGAATTCTTTCCTTCTTAATGCGTTTGAGCCAATCAGTTGTGACAAGGTAGGGGTGGTTACAGAAGATAGCCCTATTGATAAAATACCAAGTCCATATTATGGTAAGAACAGCTCAAATAAGCAAAGAGAACGACAGTCCATCATTACTTTTAAGTTATGAAGGTCAGTTCAATCCGTACATTTCAAGAATTTAAAGTTTCTTCAAGTGGTCACAAAAAACCATCAAGCGCTATGATGAAAACTGGCTCTCATGAAGGACCGCCACAGGAAAGGAAGACCCAGAGTTACCTCTGCTGCAGAGGATAAGTTCATTAGAGTTACCTGCACCTCATATTGCAGCCCAAATTTATTATTCACAGATCAAAACAGACACATCTCAACATCAACTGTTCAGAGGAGACTGGATGAAATCTGGCCTTCATGTCGAATTGCTGCAAAGAAACCACTACTTAAAGGACACAATAAAAAGACGAGACTTGCTTGGGCCAAGAAACACGAACAATGGACATTAGACTGGAGAAACTGTCTCTTGGTCGATGAGTCCAAATTTTTGATTTTAGATTCCAACCAGAAGGAGAGTGCATGTGAAGTGCTGCATCAGATGACCTGGCCCCACAATCACCCAACCTCAAGACCCAATGAGATGGTTTGGGATGAGTTGGACCGCAGAGTGAAGGAAAACAGCAACAAGTGCTCTGCATATGTGGGAACTTCTTCAAGACTGTTGGAAAGCATTCCAGTGATAAGTTGGTTGAGAGATGCCAAGAAGTGGCAAAGCTGTCATTCAAGGCACTTTTATGCGTTACTAATGATTCCATAGTGTTATCCATAGTTTTGAATGTCTTCCACTAATATTCTACAATGTAGAAAATAGTAAAAGATAAGAAAAACCATTGAATGTAGTGTGGTCCAAACGTTTACTGCTATGCTATATACAGTTGCTCTGAATGAGATCATTATCTATCATTAACCATAATAAACCCTTGGGTGAGTTCTCACAGTTGGGACGTGATTGTTTCTGTCTACGTAAATATGGTGGCCTCGAGGTGTCATCTTGTCTGGTGGGATGTTGGGTGACATCACTCACCGTAGCGCATGTCCACTTGAGATCTGTCTGACCTTGCGGCCTGGACTAAACGCTCTGACTGACTCTAAAACCATCTTATCTGACAGTGCGTGAATCGATCTAGTCCAATGGCTCTGCCATTTACACTGTATTTCTCTCTGGTTTAGCTTTTTCAAAGCCAAGACACCTGTGACTGTTTTCTTAAGCACGATACCCCATTGGCCTAGCCACTCGTTTCTACACGGATTACCCATGCTAGCACTGTTTCTTAACACGTACCATGGCTAGCCACTGTTCTCATAAACACGATACCCATGGCTAACCATGTTTCTAACCGATACCCATGGCTAGCCACTGCTTTATAACACGATACCCATGGCTAGCCCTGTTTCTTAAACGATACCATGTGCTAGCCACTGTTCTTAACACGATACCCATGGGCATTCTAACCGTACCCAGTAGCTGTTCTTTAACACGATACCCATGGCTAGCCACTGTTTCTTAACACGATAGACCCATGGCTAGGCCACTGTTTTCTTAACACGACCATGTACCGACTGTTTTCTATAACCGTACCACTTGACTGTTCTTAACACTGATACCGATGGCTAGCCACTGTTCTCTCTAGACATACAGTGTTTCGTTAACATGTACCCATGGCTAGCACTGTTTCTTAATCACGATACCCATGGAACCACTGTTTCTTAACAGAGCCACGTGTTTCTTAACACGATACCCATGCTAGCCACGGTTTCTTAACACTGATACACGTGCTACTCTTGGTTAGAACACGAGTAAGTTGGCTGATACCGACCATGCTGCAGTTTCTTAACAGATACCGATGGCTAGCCACTGTTTCTTAACACGCATACCCTGGCTAGCCCACTGTTTCTTAACACGATACCTGGCCTTGACCACTTTTCTTAACCCGTGATACCCATGCTAGCCACTGTTTCTAGAGACCAGGCATCTAGGCGCAGGTAACTATCCCCATTGGGCTCGCCACTGATAATTTTCTTAACATTCGATACCCATTGGCTAGCCCTAGTTGCTTCTTAAAGACTACCCAGTATGTAGCCACTGTTGCTCTAACACTGAAGATTACCCAGGCTGAGCGCACTCTGCTTTTTTAACAGGATACTGCCACTGTTTAACTAGCCTTTCTTAACACGGATCCCATGGCTTAACCACGTGGTTTCCCGTAACACGTAGGAATACCTGTGCGACTAGCCACGCATGGTACATACCGCTAGTCGACACGACTGGCTGCACTGTCTCTTAACTACGCATACCCCATCGCCTAACCCACTGTTTCGTAGACAAGGATACCCTGGCTAGCACTGTCTTCTCTAACGACGTAATAGGCCCCATTGGCTAACCACGTGTTTCTCTTAACACGGATACCCATGGCCAAGCCACGTGTTTTCTTAGACCGGATACCCCATGGCATAGCCACTGTTTCTTAACACGATCTACCCAGGCTAAACCACTGGTTTCTTAACAGGATACCATGGCTAGCCACTTGGTTGCTTAACAGATACCCATGGTAGCCACTGTTTCTTAAACACGATACCATGGCTAGCCATGTTTGCTTAAACACGATACCCATGGCTAGCCCACTTGTGCTCTAACACGATACCATTGGCTAGCCACTTTTCTTAACACGATACCCATGACTAGCCACTGTTTTCTTAACCACGATACCATGACTAGTTACACGATACCAGGTCCACTGTTTCTTGAACACGATACCCAGGGCTAGCCACTGTTCTTACACGATACCCATGGCTAGCCACTGTTCGGTTAACACGATCCCATGGGCTACAGCCACTGCTTGCTGTAACACGATACCATGGCTAGCCACGTTGACTTAAACACGTCAGTGCTTGCTTAACATGTGCCTTGGAGCCACGTTTTCTTAACACGATACCCAGGGCTAACTTGATCTAACTATTGCTGGTGTCTTCTGTGTTTCAGATCTTCGTATTGACCTGGTCAGCAAATCAACAGGGAAAACCCCGTACCTGGAAGACACCAAAAAAGTCCAACTGTCAGCTCCTCTAATACACAGCTGCTCTGTTTGCACTGAGCCAGGTCAGAACCCACGGTAGGAGTTCAGGAATGCCACTGCCTTAATTGAAAGACAGTTGAGGCATTGGCGCGGCCCTCTTGTCTTAAAACCGAGAATATCTCGAGCAAAATTTCTGCCGCTCATATTAAGAGACAATCATCATGGTGCATGGTGGAGAAGTGTCAATTAATGTCTCTATACCGCTCTCTCTTTCTTTCTCTTCTTCTTCTTCTCTTCTTCTCTCTCTCGTTCTCTTCTCTTTCTCTTCTCTTTCTCCTCTCTCTCTCTTCTTTCCTCTCTTTCTCTCTTCTCTCTCTTTTCTCTCTTTCCACTTCCCTCTCTCTTCGTTCTCTTCTCTCTCTCTTCTCTTCTCTCTCTCTTTCTCCATCTACCCACCTTCTCTC
>NW_019945006.1:18406-40271 GCF_002910315.2 Salvelinus sp. IW2-2015
TTTGACTGTGTAGCTTCATCACCCGAGGGATAAGTACTAGGGTGATGAAATAGAGGACTGGTGAAATCCAAGAGGCAGGTTGGTTCACGCCCTGTGAGGTCAGTCAGTGGGCAGGTTGTTCAGACCCTGTGAGGTCTGTATGTGGGTGTGTCATATAGTGATGCAAGCCCGGCTAGCTCAGTCGGTAGAGCATGAGACTCTTAATCTCAGGGTCGTGGGTTCGAGCCCCACGTTGGGCGCTGACCTTTTGTTTTGGATACCATTGATCCTCAGAGGCTTGGGGCCAGTTTCCTAGACACAGATTATAGTCCTCGACTGAAAAGCACTACGAACAATATCAAATGGGCATGCTTTTTAGACTAGGACTTAATGGGTGTCTGGGAAACCAGCCTTAGGGGTATAGTGGTTAATACACATGCAACATAAATGACCAGTATTTGTTGACTGTGTAGCTTCATCACCCGAGGGATAAGTACTTGGGTGATGAAATAGAGGACTGGTGAAGTCCAAGAGGCAGGGTTGGTTCACACCCTGTGATCAAATCAAATTTTATTCGTCACATGCTCCGAATACAACAGGTACATTCAAATGCTTACTGACAAGGTCTTAACCAACAATGCAGTTCAAGAAATAGAGTTAAGAATATATTTAACTCAATAAATAAAAAATAAAATAAAAAGTAACCTTAAAGAACAATAAGGAGGCTATATACAGGGACACCAGTTAGTCAGACACGAGAGGCTTGGTTGGAAAGAAAGTCAATAATCTGTTGACTGACTGTTCAGTCAACAACTTTACACATTGAGTAAGAGGATCAAAGACTGGGTGAAATGTGAAAGGGGACAGGGTTGGAGGCAGTTAATTGAAATGTAATGTAAATAATGTCTATCTATTGACAGTGCGTCTCTACTAACAACTATTCACAGTGTTGCGTAAGAAGAGCCTGACAGTAACTGACTGTGGCAGGTGATGTGAAAACTAGGAAGGGGCGGGGTTCATTTTGACATGCCTATGTGCGGGGGAATTCCAGTTTACCCTCAGGCCCGGCTAGCTCAGTCGGTAGAGCATGAGACTCTTAATCTCAGGGTCGTGGGTTCGAGCCCCACGTTGGGCGGCAGTGTTTTGTGTTGAGTGCTAGCCTCTGAGACAGACTTTGACACAGTTTCACAGTAGATACAGTAATCACTTACTGTAAATAGTGTAGTCTTTCTGCATCCTGTTCCTAACAATGCTCCTCCCCATGAGACTAGTGAAACATGTTGTAAAGGGTGTTAAATGTTCAACTCTTCTTTTCACAGGGACCAATGGAGGAGTGACCCCAGTGGGTCTACTGGCTAGCTTCCTGGGGGGCCTGGCAGTGGGCGTGGCTTACTATATCTCTCAGATCCTATTGGTCCGTGACCTTCACCTGGCTGATCCCCAGTGGCCAATCATAGTCTATGGAGCCATGGCTGGCCTAATTGGGTCCATGTTGGACTCTGTCCTGGGAGCACACTGGCAGTACTCAGGTGGGTCTGTCAACGATGAGTTATTCATGTGTTATTATCAGGGATTAGTTATGTTATTATCAGGGATTAGTTATGTTATTATCAGGGATTAGTTAATATTATTATCAGGGATTAGTTATTAATGTGTTATTATCAGGGATTAGTTAATATTATCATCAGGGATTAGTTATGTTATCATCAGGGATTAGTTAATATTATCATCCGGGATCAGATATTCACGTTATCATCAGGGAAAAGTATACATAGCTAACTCAAGATATAGATTAATATTACAGTGCATTCAGACCCCTGAATATATACAGTGCATTCAGACCCCTTGACTTTTCCCACATTTTATGTTACAACCTTATTCAAATTTTTACATTTAAAAAAAAAAGTCACTCAATGCCCCATAATGACAAAGCAAAAACTGTTTTTTAGAAATTTGAATACATAAGTATTCAGACCCTTTATTCAGTACTTTGAAGCACCTTTGGCAGTGATTACAGCCTCGAGTCTTCTTGGGTATGACGCTACAAGCTTGGCACACCTGTATTTGGGAAGTTTCTCTCATTCTTCTCTGCAGATCCTCTCAAGCATTGCCAGGTTGGATGGGGAGCGTTGCTGCACAGCTATTTGTTTTAGGTCTCCAGAGATGTTCGATCAGGTTCAAGTCCGGGGTCTGGCTAGGCCACTAAAGGACATTCAGAGACTTTTCCCGAAGCCACTCCTGCGTTGTCTTGGCTGTGTGCTTAGGGTCATTGTACTGTTGGAAGGTGAACCTTCGCCCCAGTCTGAGGTCCTGAGCTCTCTGGAGCAGGTTTTCATCAAGGATCTCTCTGTACTTAACTCCGTTCATCTTTCCCTCGATCCTGACTAGTCTCCCAGTCCCTGCCACTGAAAAGCATCCCCACATCATGATTCTGCCGCCACCATGCTTCACTGTAGGGATGGTGCCAGGTTTCCTCCAGACGTGACGCTTGGCATTCAAGCCAAAGGGTTCAATCTTGGTTTCATCAGACCAGAGAATCTTGTTTCTCATGGTCTGAGTCCTTTAAGTGCCTTTTGGCAAACTCCAAACTCATGGGGACCTTCAATGCTGCAGACAGTTTTTGGTACCCTTCCCCAGATCTGTGCCTTGACACAATCTTGTCTCTGAGCTCTTCGGACAATTCCTATAACCTTGTGGCTTCGGCTCTACGGCTATGACCTTGTGGCTTGGTTTTTGCTCTGATATGAATTGTCAACTGTGGGACCTTTATATAGACAGTTGTGTTCCTTTCCCAATCATGTCCAATCAATTGAATTTACCACATGTGGACTCCAATGAAGTTGTAGAAACATGCGAAGGATGATTAATGGAAACAGGATGCACCTGAGCTCAATTTCGAGTCTCATAGCAAAGGGTCTGTATACTTATGTAAATAAGGTATCTGTTTATTTTTTATACGTTTGCAAAAATTCTAAAAACCTGTTTTCACTTTGTCGTTATGGGATATTGTGTGTAAATTGAGTTGTTTTCTTCTTCATTGAATACATTTTAGAATAAGGCTGTAACAAAATGTGGAAAAAGTCAAGGGGTCTGAATAATTTCTGAATGCACTGTATATGTTATTCATTTCTTTTGATTTTTTCATGTTTAAAAAAAAATTAGTATTTATAGATGTTTGATATCCATGTATTAGCAGGTTCTTGAAGTGTCTTTCTTGAATTTAAAACATTGCAGGCATAAAAAAAAATGTCTGCTCCACTCTTACACATGTATGATGTCCCCTCTTCCCCAGGTTACGACGAAAGCCTCGGAAAGGTTGTTAACTATGCGTCTGTGACAACTAAGAGGATATGTGGGAAGCCTATCCTGGACAACAATGGCGTTAACCTCTTCTCTTCCATCATAGTAGCTCTGGTTCTTCCTGGTGTTGCATGGAGCTTCTGGCCTCACTAGGGAAGGAACTCTTTACATTTCCCTGATTTTCTGTTTTGTCAACAATTTTTTTTTTGCAAAAAATGTTTTGCTTGTTGTATTGAAGTCGTGCCACTAATGTTTTATACTTACCTAGTATGGTGTAGCTTGCTGTCTAAGGAAATAGAGTTACCATGCTAATAACTAACCTCACAACTCTGTGTTTGTCTCCATGGTAATACATTTGTTGATCTTAGTTTAATCATCTAGATTTCAGTTGTTTACTAAAATGCATTAAGTGCATGGACTATAGGAGAGTCGTTTTTTCTGTTTGATTGATTGAATATTTTGCTAAACTTGTTGTAATACTCTTGAGTAGGCCTACACCCTACACTCTACACCCTACACTAGAGAAGGGAAGGGGTGAGAGAAGCCTACACCCTACACTAGAGAAAGGGTGAGAGAAGGGATGGGGTGAGAGAAGCCTATACTAGGATGGGGAAGGGTGAGAGAAGCCTACACCCTACACTAGAGAAGGGATGGGAAGGGGTGAGAGAAGCCTACACCCTACACTAGAGAAGGGGGGGAAGGGGTGAGAGAAGCCTACACCCTACGCTAGAGAAAGGGTGAGAGAAGGGAAGGGGTGAGAGAAGCCTACACTAGGGATGGGGAAGGGGTGAGAGAAGCCTACACCCTACACTAGAGAAGGGAAGGGTGAGAGAAGCCTACACCCTACACTAGAGAAGGGATGGGGAAGGGGTGAGAGAAGCCTACACCCTACACTAGAAAGGGGTGAGAGAAGCCTACACCCTACACTAGAGAAGGGAAGGGGTGAGAGAAGCCTACACCCTACTCTAGAGAAGGGGTGAGAGAAGCCTACACCTACACTAGAGAAGGATGGGGTGAGAGAAGGGAAGGGGTGAGAGAAGCCTACAACCTACACTAGAGAAGGGATGGGGTGAGCGAAGCCTAAACCCTACACTAGAGAAGGGATGGGGTGAGAGAAGCCTACACAGAGAAGGGATTGGTGAGAGAAAGAAGGGAGTGTTATGTCGCCAGCCCCCAAACATAACACTGTCCTATAATATAAGCGGATGAACTCCTTTATGAATGTGGTTTGTAATGGTTTTTTGATAAAGTGTCGGCATCCTGTGGTAAGTGATTCATTGATGCTGTAAAGCAATTAGCATTGGAATAAATACTTAATGGATTTTTTGCCTTATTGCATCATATGAATGTTGAGAGGGCAACATTACCAGTGATGATTACCCTTTCTAGGACCATGACCTGAGTACATATTACACCAGCAGCTGATCTAGAATCAGGGCCTGTATTCACAAAACCTTTTCGAGTTACAGTGCTGATCTATGATCAGTTTTACGTTTAGATTTATATTGAATAAGATGACATGGACAGGAGGAACCTGATTCTAGATCAGCACTCCTACTCAGACGCTTTGTGAACGCAGTGGTAAACACGCCGTGTAATTACTTACATCAGTCTTGGAGCGAGTTCTGTGTGAATTCTAAGAAAAGAAGGGCTGGAAGGGGGCAGGGTTCGCCCTCATGGTTTGTAAATGGGGAGTTTCCTTGTGTTACGCAAGCCCGGCTAGCTCAGTCGTAGAGCATGAGACTCTTAATCTCAGGGTCGTGGGTTCGAGCCCCACGTTGGGCGCATATCTTTTGAAAGATCGTTTTAAACCTTCTCAAATAATATACGAAGAATTCTTAGTTTGAGCAAAAATGTTGATATTCTCTGTACACTTGAAGTCTGGTGCTGTGTGTTTGATATATAGAAAAAAGTGCCTGTTCCTCCTGCACATAAAATGTATGAATGTAAATTAATTTAAATAAATGCCCTACACATTCTTGTGAACTCAATGCACACACAAGGCATATTTGCGTTAAAGCAGAGTAGGGATTGTGGGGGGGTGTATTGTCTTTACCAGTCATCACCAATCCTTCCACAATCACCAACAAATACCCTTTTCAAAGTCACAAATGTAGTTTATTCATCAGTAACTGAATCCAAAAAGTGAATGTCCCACAGTCGCAATGCTGAAGAATAGGGCTACCTACTTTTGAAAAGGGCTTTTATGTGTTTGACAATAATTAAAAGTATTCGACTTGGAGTTTATTTCCCCCCCCCCAAAAAATCACAACGTACACTGAGAAAATAAATTATGAGGTATGTCAAAACATGTTTTCTGAGAGGGTGGGGTTTGTTATGCTTGTGCCGTGGCAACTACCAATGAGAGGAGCGTATTTGAAATACGTCATGGAGCACCACTTTCGAAATGTCCTATTTGACATGAACTGAGCTGATCGTTACTAAACTAACTGGATCTCAAGCCTTGACTACTTTTTCCTGCTGCTTGACTGTGGCTAATAACATTTTTAAAAAGAAGGTGGGTTCTTAACTGCTACAATGAAAATGTACTTGGTATAATCAATTACATAATTTCAACGATTAACAGTTCGTATTAGTAACAATATTACATGCAGCAACGCTAGAGCGTACGTTATTGTATGCAAGTTACAACAATGTTTACATAATTGGCTATGGATACAATTTATCAAAACACTAAACTGTCACTAATGTCATGATGGCTTTTTGTAGGGAAAATGAACTCTGGAAAAGCACTGCAGTCGCTGTCTCACAACAATCAACAGCCGCCGCCGCCGACACCAAGCCTGGCGAAAAGAAAGAAAATTCAAGATAAGTAAGTTGTGAAAGTAGGAATGATTGTTAGATTAATGCATGTTAAACCTACAGTTTTTATACAGTATCATTTATGCAATGTGTATTACAATAGTAGCTTGTCGCCTTCCTTCCCGCCCGAGAGTGGAGGTGGAGGTGTCATAATACCCATAAAACCTAGCGGTCAAGCAGGGAAATGGTTCCAATCGAGGGATTTGAAAAACACTCATAAGGGCTGTGTTTTGTGTAGGTTTACCCTGGCGTGACATTTTGATAACCATGTAAGTCTCTCGCGGACATGGTGATTTCTCAATATATACTGCTCTATATACTGTGTGATTTGAAAATGTTATTTAGCGTCAAAGTGGACATCGTGCAAGACTACAAATCCCTGCAAGCTCCAGGACATTATCTCTAGCTGGCACCTTTGCAAACAGGTGCATTTAAAGACATTTAGCCAATTTATTCATTACTACGTTTAGTTAGTTAATCCAGAGATTCTTACCTTTGCCTCGATTCGACTGTCTCGTCCAGAACATGGCATTTGTAGTTCTTTATGATAGCCACATTAGCAGCCAATTGGCATTTCATTTGTTGGGGGTAAATACAGGCAAATATGTTGATAAGAAGTCACCTTGTCCCGAGAGACTTGTTATCAAAACGTCAAGCCAGGGTAAGCCTACATGAAACACAGCCCTTATTGTACGTGTTTCTAAAATCCCCTATGAGGAGAAATGAATGGTGAAAAACCATTTAGAACCATTTCCCTGTTGGACCGCTAGGTATTATGATTCATACTGTGGTACTCTATTTTTGGGGTGGAGACATGAGCATCTCATATACAGATTTTTCTCCCCTCCTCAATTAAATTTAGAGAGGAAAATCTGTCTTCCTCCAGCAGGTGGTGTTTTTTTCTGCCCACCAAGTAAGGAGTTTGTATGGAGTGTTGAATTTGTTCAACCAAAAAATAATTCCACCAATCCAAAGCAAGGACAGGCGGGAGCTAGACAGTCCGCCGTGCCGCTTTGTGGACAACAACTCCCGTTGTTAGAGCGGCGAGACATGTATCTTGCCAGTATATACATTATCTTTGATTCAATTCACCCACTGAGGTATAATAAGCTCTCCCCTTGGCAAATAGTTCTGGTTACCATGTGAGAGATGACTTATAACCCACGGGAGAGTGCCCCTAGTCAGGGTCATGGCTAGAAGGGATTCAGCTTTACTCAAATTAATATAAAAATATATTTATTAGCATTTTAGCTAACCGTAACCCTTTTCTTAACCTAATTATCCTAACCTGCTACTTTAATTATCCTTTAACTACCCTACTGTGTAAGTTCTCTTAACTTGCTACGAAAAAGTAAAATCTGACGTTAATTTGACAAAAGCTGGAATCCCTTCTAGCTAGTCAAAGCCAGAGGGTTGTTTTTTTAAATCTTCACATTTTCAAACGGTCCATTTATATTTTCCAACGGGGCTATACATTTTTGTGAGTTTTTTTTTTCTCGACTGAGTAGCCTCGTTTCACTGCCAAAAATAAAATGAAACCATCTAATGTTCAGCGGAATAACAACACAATGTCAAATACATGTAGCCTAGTCAAATGATGAACATCCAATCACATTAGCCGTTACTCTCTGGCGGGAATTCCACTAACGGTCCGTATGTAGCCAAACGTAGCTGCTGCTCATTCCCTTTGTTCCATAAATGGTTTTTAAAAAGTAAGGCCCCGCCCTATGGAACTCCCGATTACGGCTGGTTGTGATACAGCCCGGGATCAAACCAGGGTCTGTAGTGAAGCCTCTGGCACTGAGATGCAGTGCCTCAGACCGCTGCGCCACTCGGGAGGCCATCTATACACACATAGTCTAAATTCAAATACACCCAAGCTGCGTTAATTGTATGGTAATATACTTTTTCTGAATTTTAAATCCGATCTAATTAAATGATGGACAGTTTTCATTGATCCAAGAAGTGATCTTGTGTGAAAACCCCTATGGAGGAATGTTGGTGTGCTGCCTGTAACTAGTGGTAGGTTATATATTGAATTTTTTACAGGGGTAGATCAGCTTTATTATTGCAGATTGTAGCTTCCATCAATGTAATTGTCTGCATCATTTCCAATCCCCCATATATTTTGTTTGTAGATATAAATACACATGCATACATACCAATACATATACAGTACCAGTCAAAGGTTTAGATACACCTATTAATTCCAGGGTTCTTCTTTATTTTTCTACATTGTAGAAAAACTATGAAATAACACACATGGTATCATGTAGTAACCAAAAAAAGAGTTAAATAAATCAAAATATATTTGAGATTCTTCAAAGTAGCCACCCTTTGTCTTACGTTTTCCAGCTTCCACTTGCCTCTTCCATTTTTGCGGTAGTGCTGTAATTAGTTGGTTGTAATTTTGGGTAGAGCAGACATTTCCATGGATTTTTGTTAGCTGCATATGTGACAACTCCACCAGTTCTATTTATGATATCATTTACAAAGATTATATATATTTTTTATCAACAATGTTTTTATTTATTTTTTATCAATTACTATATTTGAGTTTAACCACTATTTGTTGTACTATTTGTTCTGTCTGGTGGATTAAATTGAAATTGCAACCAATTTTCTATGGCTTATTTTAAAAATAACGATATTTTGGAGATGATTTGGTTTTCAAATAACCGGAAGTGAGGTTGTAATATGAATAAAGGGGGAAAAGGCCATTCTTGAACATGAGGTGAGACATTCTTAAAACTTCGGCAGACCGAGTGAGAGGGTCGTCACACCCTGGATTTCTAAACCCTTAATATTATTGTTGGATCTGATTTTTAACAACTAACATTTCAATGGCAATAATAAATAGATATGCTGATAGTGGACAACCTTGTTTTACTTCTCTTGACAGTTTTTAAAAAATTCTGAGAAGTAGCCATTATTTACTATTTTACACCTAGGGTTACTATACATAACTTTAACCCATTTTATAAAAGATTCTCAAAAATTGAAATAATCCAGGCATTTGTATATAAACTTCAGTCGTACTTTATTAAAGGTCTTTTCAAAGTCGGCTATGACAACCAGGCCTGGTTTCCCAGATTTTTCATAGTGTTCTATTGTTTCCAGTACTTGTCTTTTTATATTATCTCCAATGTATTGTCCATGTAAAAAAAAAAAAAAAAAACCTGTCTGATTAGGATGAATAATATCCGGCAATACCTTTTTTAATTCTATGCGCTAAGCATTTTGCTTGAATTTTTGCGTCACAACACTGAAGTGTAAGAGGCCTCCAATTCCTTTTTAATGGACTGGATCTTTATATTTACCACATGGCTCCTGTTTCAATAATAATGAAATCAGACCTTGTTGAGTATCTGATACCATGTGTATATAGAAGTGGTTAAAACATGCTAATAATGGTCCTCTGAGTATATCAAAAAAGGTTTGGTATACCTCCACTGGTATGCCATCCCGCCCTTGAGTTTTCCCGGACTTAAAGGCTTTAATTGCATCAAGAAGTACCTCCTCTGTAATTTGGCATTCACTAGTTGGATGATTGCTTGATATATTCTCTTGCTCTCTTTCTTGCGCTACTCTCACTCTCTTTCTCTACTGCCTTGTGTGGCAATGTAGGTCTGCAATAAGGAGTCCAACAGACAATGTGATGTCCCCATGTACAAGACAGCTCATGAAGAAAGCTATCAAGGACATGTAAGTATAATTAAAATGTCTCTGTCAGACAAATTTATTTGTTTTTGTTTCATTTGACTGACATTTGGAGTATGTGGATTTGACTAAATTAAGTTTACCCCCTTTCTGTAACTGGAGCAGGCTGTGTAGTCTAAATGCCATTTTTACATTTGTTAATTCTTGATTCCAGACCGTCATCTCCCAGACCCAGACGGAAAGCAAAAGAGAACACTGCAAATAAATGAATGACCTTTTTATGTACAGTGTGATGTCTTTACGGTATTCCTCTCTCTGCTAAAATGGTCAGATCAATCAATCATTGACACTTTCCTGACATTATACTGTCTTAAGATGTTCTTACTAACCAAGCTGCTCACACTTTATTGATCCATTATGCAATATGGTGTATATGGGGGGGGGTTATATTCCTCATTAATATGGTGTAAATGTGGGGGGGTTATATTCTTCATTAATATGGTGTATATGGGGGGGGGGTTATATTCTTCATTAATATGGTGTATATGGGGGGGGGTTGTTATATTCTTCATCTAAATCACACTGTTTGTGTTTTTCATTGTTTTTCTTGTGAATGTTTAATGCTATTTGCACTTTAGAGGACATATGCTGTTTATTGTACACTGCTTTAAGTGGTGGAGGTGTTTATTGTACACTGCTTTAAGTGGTGGGGGTGTTTATTGTACACTGCTTTAAGTGGTGGGGTGTTTATTGTACACTGCTTTAAGTGGTGGGGTGTTTATTGTACACTGCTTTAAGTGGTGGGGGTGTTTATTGTACACTGCTTTAAGTGGTGGGGGGTGTTTATTGTACACTGCTTTAAGTGGTGGGGGTGTTTATTGTACACTGCTTTAAGTGGTGGGGTGTTATTGCTACACATGCATTTAAGTGGTGGGGGTGTTATCTCAAACAAGTGTTCTGTATGTATGCCCTTTGCACAGGTTGACTTCCATGGTTTTAAAAAATTAAGTAGACTACTTTATATTCTGTTTGTACATTGGCTTTATGTTGCTCAGTTTTCAATATGTAACTAGCAAAAAAAGGACTTAGCTCACTGCTTTCAATAAACATATTTGATATGGACGAGATCACTTGTGTGACTGAGTCATCAGGCATGTATGACAATTCCTGTCTTACGTTTGTTTTTTCCATTGAAGGTATATTCAAGAGGTTTGTTGTGACCGTAACTAGTGTTGGATAAGGCTGTAGTGAAGCTCTGTTTGGTTTGATATGTCCTTGAGATCATTTCAATACCAATTTGACCAGAAGTCCCACCAGCGCGTTGCGACTCACATGAGACCCTGAAGAAGGCGGGTGAGCCGCTCGTCGTTGGTGTGCTTAATTTTTTTTGCTATGCGATAGCTGCTAAAAGAATGGTGTTTAACTTTTCCACAACAGTGCCTTAGATTTTTTGAAGTATGATCGTTATCTAGTTAAGATTAGGGTAGACATTGAATAAATATCATTTATTATAACACAAGCATATTTGCTAATACATTGTTATAACTAACTTCTTTCCAAACAGGGTTTTCACAAACTCATAGCAGATACGGAGACCCACACACACCCAGAGACAGATGGCTGACACAGTCCTTTTCATAAAGACTGATAAGAAAAGGGTGCCTGGTACTGCATATCACAGAAACTGAGACACACACATACCCAAGGACAGGGCTGACGTAAACCTTTCATAAACACAGATAAGACAGGAACATCTACGCACACACAAAAACTCCTCTTCAGTCTGAACATTTTACAGAGACACACAGAAATGTCAAAATAGGAACATCTACGCACACTACACCTAATCTCCTGTTTTAGCTGAACATTTCTGAAGACAAAGAACTCTACTCAGAGCCAATGGGACAGTGATACTGGCCTGAAGGAGACCTCGCCCAACTCATCAGAACCAACCAGAGGACCAGAACTTCCAGACTCAACCTACTTTCTGTACTGTATAAAATGTATATGCACTCTGTTATCTGGGCTTCTTTCAGAGAGTTCCATTTGAGCTTGATGAAAGGGTCCGTGCACGCTATTTCAGATATTTTTACCTCTGAATAAATTGCTTTTAATTAAACCTAATCCACCCTGTCCAGAGTCTCTACTTCGTCTCAGTTCTCCAGTAAATTTCTTTTATCAACAACATTCAGAAAATGACCCCTACGTCTCTAGTAGAAACAGAAATAGGTCAAGTTTGAACAAAAAAAGCATACTTCTTTCTGAAACGAAGATTCAAAGCTTCGCTCACTGTGTGTATGTACAGCATGGGGGATTTCCGCATCTTGTTCTGGGAGCCTTTCAATAATTATGATATTTTGATGTGAAAATAAGTAGATTTGTCAGAAATGCATTAATAAAATAGCACTGCCATATGGCTCAGAGGAGAAATAGATTCCTCATGATTTATGTGTGACAAATTATTCTCACTTGGGAGGGTCTTGCAGTGATAATGATCCTGGTAAACCAACCAACCACAGTAATGATAACCTAT
Organism: Salvelinus sp. IW2-2015; assembly: GCF_002910315.2. Taxonomy (NCBI): domain Eukaryota; kingdom Metazoa; phylum Chordata; class Actinopteri; order Salmoniformes; family Salmonidae; genus Salvelinus; species Salvelinus sp. IW2-2015. The sequence goes on from NW_019945006.1 coordinate 30,702, forward strand.
CATTATACAATCAAAACAATATTCTGTTTTTAGGAGTTATTATACTGACTACTGGGCTTCTTACTTTTAGTCTTTCAAACTGTCTTATTTTGTTTACAGTTTTTCTAAATGTCCTAATTTCTGTATTCTTTACTCTAACATATAATATTATGATTGATGATCCATTGGGAAAATAGACTGAGCCTCTGTTCAGCTCCAGCACTTTCGGTTGTTGCTGTCCAGTTCATCATATGATCCCATAGCATGACGTAGAAGAGACGCCATTAGTAGTGGTTGAGAGGGGAGAGCAGAGCGAACCAGCGAGCTTAGGGTGGGGGAAATCAGTTTGGTCTACAAGAGCTGGGCGAGTGAGATTTGTTCCTATTCTGATTCGTAGGGGATTCGTGTCCTCGACTTCTTGATTTCGATTTGAGACATCTAATGTGATTAGAGGGAGATACTTCGACTGTGCTACTTATATTCCTAATCATATTTATTTCACCATGGCGGCTGGCGGCGGAGCAGGCAACAAAACCTACTCTTTCAAGGTGGTTTTGTTGGGAGAGGGCTGTGTTGGCAAGACATCGCTCGTGTTGCGGTATTGTGAAAATAAATTCAACGACAAACACATCACCACACTTCAGGTACGTTGATTACGTGGCTAACTGGATGTGTGATTCAATCTTGTCCAGACTCCAAAGGGTTAAATGTGCTATGTAGAAAATAGAAAAGGCGAGCTAGCTAACGTTATCCTAGCTGCTAGTGATAGCCTGTCACTAACACCACCAGTCATTCATCTGTGTCGCAGCTAGCTAACGTTAGCTAGTTTTTGGCAGTCCACTACAAGTCACTGCAACCTGTTCAACATGCTTATTTAGGGTGTTTACCAAGACGGCTAGCTAGTTAACAATTCTGATAACGATAATGTATTCTAATAACGATAAGCTAGCCAACTAAATTGATTAACGCCCGATAGCTATTGTAGTAAGCTAGCTTTTATAGTAGCCAACTGTCACAGCTTTAAAAATAAGCGATCTAAAAGCTTTATCTCAACTATACATTGGTGCTATTCATCATGAAACAAGTGTTCTTCAACGTGAATGTGGTAGAGGTGAATTTGCCCCAATGAACAGGAAGTAGCCCACTCACAGAGTAACCAAAACAACAACAACCAGCACCCAGGTTTAACTTCCTGTCCAGTGGTCAGAAAGCTTCGCCAGCTGCCCCAAACGTGGCCCTGCAGGACACTTGACTGAACGGAACAAGGAATGAACTACTATGACATAGCATTTTTGCAGAGTAGAGAAAGGGCAAGTTTACTCCACACCTAAAATCGCATTGAGATGGACAACACAAACCGGATCTGTCAGTAAGCTCAGTGCTTCTCATAGCAGTAGGTTGCACAATATGTTGTTTTGCATTGCTGGACGTGATAAGGGTTCTAGGTGTTTCTAGTAGGCCTTTCCAGTGCTGTTGCCAAACGTATCTTCTTCTATGAATCAATACGATTGTGCTGCCACATAATCACACATTACTAGGGTATCAAATTCAATCCTCTACGATCACAGTTGCTGTCAAGCAGTCTTAACTAGTGTACTAAGCAATTTCTTTGTACTTTGCATTAATGCAAATAGTTAAACCTGTTGCTGACTCTCTGGAAAGTGTTCAACTGTAGCGAAGTTGGCTTACCGGTAGGTTAGTTATGAACTTAGAATGGCCTGTGTTTATTGCTCTCCTGAAAGAAGAGGCAGCATAACTCCTTGTCATTTCCTACCAGGACATCCCAAGAGGGTGTTTATTACTCAAGGCAATGATGAGAGGAGATGAATAGGAAGGTGGTTCACTGCTGCACTGCCAGTGGGCCTCGAGTCTTAGAGACTAGAGAAGTGGTCTTCTCGGATCCTGAAAATGAGCTCCAAACTGAATAGGATCTGTGAAATTCCCATCCGAGAAAGACAGGACGCAGTCATTTCTTCTTCTTCAAAATCAGTATTGGATCTGAGATGGACCAGTGTCTGTATCACATCCAAAAGATTAAAAATGACGTTTTATTTACGCAAAAGCAAGCAAAATATACTGAAAAATATAAACGCAACAATTTCAAAGATTTTAACGAGTTAAAGTTCATTTAAGTAATTTATTAGGTCCTTATCTATGGATTTCACATGACTGGGAATTAAATAATGCAACATCTTTGGTGGACATTCCTGCATGCCAGTAGCACATAACCTCAACTTGAGACATCTGTGGCATAACTACATATTTTAGTGGCCTTTTACTGTCCACAGCACAAGGTGAACTTGTGTAATTATCATGTTTAATCAGCTTCTTGATATGCCACACCTGTTAGCTGGATGGATTATTTTGGCAAAGCAGAAATGCTCACTAACAGGGATGGAAACAAATTTGAGAATCTTTTTGTGTGTATGGACATTTTCAGGGATCTTTTATTTCAACACTTTACACATTTTAGTTGTGTAGTTTTGACTTGTCTGGCAGTGAATGTTAATGTTGCACATGTGTTTTTAGATGTATTTAAAATAATTGATTTGTTGTTTAGTATTTTCATAAATGACATCCAGAATTTAAAATGTTGGGACAAGAAGGGACAGGGTGTATGGTGGAGATGCACCGGCGTGTCTCTCTACAGAATGTTGGGACAAGAAGGGACAGGGTCAGCGGTGTGTGGTGGAGATGCACCGGCGGTGTCTCTCTACAGAATGTTGGGACAAGAAGGGACAGGGTGTGGTGGAGATGCACCGGCGTGTCTCTCTACAGAATGTTGGGACAAGAAGGGACAGGGTGTATGGTGGAGATGCACCGGCGTGTCTCTCTACAGAATGTTGGGACAAGAAGGACAGGGTGTATGGTGGAGATGCACCGGCGTCGTGCGTGTCTCTACAGAATGTTGGGACAAGAAGGGACAGGGTGTGTGGTGGAGATGCACCGGCGTGTCTCTCTACAGAATGTTGGGACAAGAAGGGACAGGGTGTGTGGTGGAGATGCACCGGCGTGTCTCTCTACAGAATGTTGGGACAAGAAGGGACAGGGTGTATGGTGGAGATGCACCGGCGTGTCTCTCTACAGAATGTTGGGACAAGAAGGGACAGGGTGTATGGTGGAGATAGCACCGGCGTGTCTCTACAGAATGTTGGGACAAGAAGGGACAGGGTGTATGGTGGAGATGCACCGGCGTGTCTCTCTACAGAATGTTGGGACAAGAAGGGACAGGGTGTATGGTGGAGATGCACCGGCGTGTCTCTCTACAGAATGTTGGGACAAGAAGGGACAGGGTGTATGGTGGAGATGCACCGGCGTGTCTCTCTACAGAATGTTGGGACAAGAAGGGACAGGGTGTGTATGGTGGAGATGCACCGGCGTGTCTCTCTACAGAATGTTGGGACAAGAAGGGACAGGGTGTGTGGTGGAGATGCACCGGCTGTCTCTCTACAGAATGTTGGGACAAGAAGGGACAGGGTGTGTGATGCACCGGCGTGTCTCTCTACAGAATGTTGGGACAAGAAGGGACAGGGTGTGTGGTGGAGATGCACCGGCATGTCTCTCTACAGAATGCGCTCTGTCTCCTGCTAATTCGTGCACATTCATTATTTAATTGTTTGAGTTTACACTTTTTAATGTCTATTTGTTTTAATATATTTTGCTTGAGCACGCATAAAGTACCTGGCCTGCGTGTAGATGTAGGCCCATAGGTCTAAAAGTTTCCATTTGGTGATGTCTGATAGTATGTCTCATTAACGCACCATAACTTGAGCTGCGAAGCTTCTGAGTATTTTTTTGTGTCACATTACGTCAATGCCTCCATTGCAAATAGTTCCTTACTGTATTCAAAAAAGATTTTCAACACTCCTTTTTGATAGGCCTAACCATTGTGCCTCGGTGTGAATTAGCATCATATTTCTGAAAGCCATATCTCCACTGGAAACTGGTCATAAAATAGGCTACCTTAACACTTATCCTTTGCACAAATACAACTGTCTGTCCTGAGCGCATCATTGGCATGGCAGACAGTGAGGGCCCAAGCGGCCCAGTTGAAACAATGTCGCAAGTTCCCTGTAGGGAGAGCTCAAGCCAGACAGAGACAGGCGGAGGATAGGGATTAATATATTGAAATAACCTGTACCAACTCTGCTATGCGCAGCAAAAGTGATTTTAATCTGGATATTTTCTTCTTCAAATATAATTTCAGATTTAGTCGGGCATTTCACATATTTTCACACAGATCCGAGTTCCTTCTCGGGGTAATGGGTTTCGGGTATATTTGTGAAGACCTCTAGACTAGAGTTTGCGTTCTACTGCACTGCCAGTGAGCTTTGAGTCTTCAAGCTCAGACACTCCGGTAGGATTGTCAAATGTTTCCTGGAGACAGTACTTGGCACCTCTGACTGTCGACACTCAATCTCTTTTGTGTTCACACAGCAACGACCTTGGAAGTCGTCAGCCACTCAGCCTTGTTAAAATACTCCAAACCATAAGGCGGCAGTGGCATTGTTTGGCAATGCATATCCGTGCGTATTGCTTGTGGTCTAGATTCCAAGCTGTCTGCGCTAATGTTGCCTTTTTTTGTAGAAAGCCCATGTTTATACTAGCCAGATGGCCACAGCTAGATAACTACCTTGCAAGATGACAAATAAACATTTTAATTCACTCTCCATAACATACTCCATATCATCTTCGCTAGCTGGCACAACATTGCTAGCAAGCTAAGGACACTGCACTAACTCGGCAGCTGTTTCATGGAAACTAGCTAGTCCATTGTGATTTAATTAACTAGCTACATTGGTTAGCTGGCTTGAAGGAAGTATTTAGTGTTGTGTGCATTTAGGCTGTGTGATGGTAGCTAGCTATGTAGCATATGAAGTGTGATTGGCTCATCCGTGGATGTACGGAGAAAAAGGCCTCTTTTTAGTTCACTTTTACATTTTAGATGCTCTCTGATTGGCTCAAAGTCAACTTGTTGGCCACTGACGAGCATTGTGATAGGTTGGTCGCCACTGGGTCGGCACGCCGTAGGTACTGCTTTTGTTCTAGCAGGAGAAGGACCCGCCTCCCACTGTGATAACGACCTATCGGCAGTTCCGGTGTATCAAACAGTTGTTTCAAGGCCTATTGCAATAGGCCTAGTTGTCAGGTGACCATTGTCTCTTTTTCAGTAGTGATGTTATTGTTTTGTTTACAGTAGTAGGCCTACATTATTATTGTGTGATCCTAAGTAAACAGACTTTCAGTGCCAGCTCATTGACAGCAGTAGGGTAGGCCACAATCCTCATGACGATGGTGCTCTAATCTCACACCCACTAAGCAAGGTAATTGTGGTTAAAAGGGCAGCTGTGATGCCAACAGGCTGGTATCACACCCGTATTACTAATACCAATATAACCCCCCCGGGAGCTTGCCCTTGCTTGTGGACTCTCTCACAGGTGACTGGTAGGTCTCTCTTGTCAGTGCAAAGTGAATATTAGTCATTCTTTGCTGTCAATCCTTTGTGGTCAAAGTAAAAATGTGGTAAACCTGTCTTGAATGGCCAACTTGAAACTGCTATTTCCCAGCGAACATCATTTTAATATTTGGAAAGCCCCCCCTTTGAAACTACACTCTCAGGCATAAAATTGTTGTGAAACTGCTTGTGTGTGAACCAACTGTAATTTCCACCTTGGTCCTACTTTATTTCCTGTTCACTGTGTGGTCATTGCACAGTTTCCTGAGATACAATAGGCAGCAAGAGACTGTTATTCATTTATTAGACATTTTGCAGGATAAAATCTCTTCAGATGCATATTCTCATTTTCAAGAGTCCACATTCTCATTTACAGGGGCATAGTTACAGGGCAGAGGAGGGGGGGATGAATGAGCCAATTGGAAGTTGGGGATGATTAGGGGCCCATGATGGTATGAAGGCCAGATTTTAGCTAGGACACCGGGGGTTAACACCCCTAATCTTACCATAAGTGCCATGGGATCTTTAGTGACTACATAGTCAGGATACCCGTTTAACGTCCCATCTGAAAGACGACGCCCTTCACAGGGCAATGTCCCCAATCACTGCCCTGGGGCATTGGGATATCTTTTTTTTGTTTTTACACCAGAGGAAATAGTGCCTCCTACTGGCCCTCCAACACCACTTTCAGCAGCATCTGGTCTCCCATCCATGGACCGACCAGGACCAACCCTGCTTAGCTCCAGAGGTGGGATGCTGCTGGCTTTTATACACAAAAAAACCTCAAACAATACTTAGAAACAAGAATAATATGTCAACTATTGTCTAATTACAAACAACTTAAATTAACAGAAAACAAGGCATCAGTAAACATGCCGTCCCCCACATGCACTCCCCTCCCCTTGGGCCAATTGAGATGGCTTGTGACCAACACGTTTCAGGAAATTACTATAGCTCCCGCCTAGGGCCAATCAGCGTCATTTAATGAATGCTGGATCTCTATGGCAAAACTCATAATTTCACCCAAGTTTTGTCAAAATCGTGCCAGTGCTGTCTGAGATTGCGTGTGACTAATGTACTAATGGACGGAGACAGATCCACAGTTGCCTCCCCGATTTCATCATGGGGGACAATGATATGTTGTACAACTAGGTATCCTAGTGGTTAGAGCGTTGGACTTGTAACCGAAAGGTTGGAAGATCGAATCCCCAAGCTGACATGGTAAACATCTGTCGTTCTGCCCCTGAACAAGGCAGTTAACCCACTGTTCCTAGGCTGTCATTGAAAATAAGAATTTCTTCTTAACTGACTTGCCTAGTTAAATAAAGGTAAAAAAATATATAAGTTTATTAGCTAATGGTTTGTTTGAGAAATACAATGTGTGATCAGTGTAAAACAAAGTTCAATGGATAGATAGTGATGGCCTATAATGACCGGTGTTGTGGATCCTGGAAACAGGATGCACCTGTGCTCAATTTTGAGTCTCATAGCAAAGGGTCTGAATACTTATGTAAATAAGGCTACATTTGCATAAAATTCTAAAAACGTTTTTTGGCTTTGTCATGATGGGGTATTGTGATGTCATGATGGGGTATTGTGATGTCATGATGAGGTATTTTGTGTAGATTGCTGAGTATATATTTTTTTGACTCCATTTTAGAATAAAGCTGTAACGTAACTAAATTTGGAAAAGGTCAATGGGTCTGAATGCTTTCCGAAGGCACTGTAAATGGCTAATTAAGCAGCCCATATGATAGGGCAGAACTTGTAGACTAGAACAGAAAGCAGCAGCACAGATCAAAGGAGGAACTAGTGATCAAACCTGAGTTGGTAAGTAGCCTGTCTTTGGTCGAGCGAGAGCGGTTTTCCTTGCTCCCTCCCACTATCAAACAGTGAGGGTTTTTTTTCTCATGAAAGTAACACAGTAATATAACACATTACTTTCCACACAAAGTAATATTGTAAAGTAATGCATTTACATTTAGTTAAATGTAACAAGTAATATTACTTTTTCAAGTAACTAATCCCAACACTGATTATGACGATGTCATAAACTGTTGCTTACAATCTATTTACCTAGTTTAGTAGGCCACTTCAGTGTCCAAATAATATGGTAGCCTAAACAAGCCTAGTAAACACACAGGCCTAGTGTTCAATCTTTTATTAATGATCATGATCTGTCCCGATGTTGACGTACCCTAGGCTAGACTAAATGTCAACATCCATTGATGCCGTGGAAACATCAGCCGAAATGACAACAGGAGAAGATTTGCCTGTACAGCCCCTAGCAGATGTTATGCCATGTTTGCCCTTTCCTCTGAAACGAGCCATGAAATGAGCCACTTAGAGACCACTACAGGCAGTCAGACTAGACTGTGAGTGAACTTTGGCACAAGCCCATAATTCTACTGTCATGTACGCTAGTTGTAGTGTAGTAGTCTTGCCAACCCCAAGCTGTTCTGAACCCTGTCTTCAGGCCATCCTAGGCCTCAGACCCTTTTCACACTACTGAGCCAAGCTGTTCTGAACCCTGTCTTCAGGTCATCCTAGGCCTCAGACCCTTTTCACACTACTGAGCCAAGCTGTTCTGAACCCTGTCTTCAGGTCATCCTAGGCCTCAGACCCTTTCACACTACTGAGCCAAGCTGTTCTGAACCCTGTCTTCAGGCCATCCTAGGCCTCAGACCCTTTTCACACTACTGAGCAAGCCTCAACGACGCACTTAGTGACCGTTCTCTCTTCATGGTGTTTTGGGGAAACATTTTACAACTTTGACCGTTGTAGGAAAGATGCATCGATAAAACACCGTAAGCCTAAAATCCATCGCTATTTGGAAACTGGGCCCAGGTTGTTAGCTTAGCCTAGACACGCTCAGGTTGCTTAGCTTAGCCTAGACCCGCTCAGGTTGTTAGCTTAGCCTAGACCCGCTCAGGTTGTTAGCTTAGCCTAGACGCGCCTCAGGTTGTTAGCTTAGCCTAGACGCGCTCAGGTTGTTAGCTTAGCCTAGACGCGCTCAGGTTGTTAGCTTAGCCTAGACCGCTCAGGTTGTTAGCTTAGCCTAGAACGCGCTCAGGTTGTTAGCTTAGCCGAGACGCCGCTCAGGTTGTTAGCTTAGCCTAGACGCGCTCAGGTTGTTTAGCTTAGCCGACGCGCTCAGGTTGTTAGCTTAGCCTAGACGCGCTCAGGTTGTTAGCTTAGCCGAGACGCGCTCAGGTTGTTAGCCTGGCCTAGACGTGCTCCCGTTGTCCAGAGGTCAGCAAGGGTCAGGTTAAGAGAAAGTGTCCTGAATTGACTTGGCCTGCCACCACAGTCATTTAACCTCCACAGTAATGGCTGCTGTAAAGTGTAGATAAAATATAGCCCTAGCATTTATTTTCTTCTTGCATGTAAATCAAATCAAATCATCAAATCAAATGTATTTATATAGCCCTTCTTACATAAGCTGATGTCACAAAGTGCTGTACAGAAACCCAGCCTAAAACCCCAAACCGCAAGCAATGCAGGTGTAGAAGCACGGTGGCTAGGAAAAACTCCCTCGAAAGGCCAAAACCTAGGAAGAAACCAAGAGAGGACCAGGCTATGAGGCTATGTAAACAGTTAGGCTTAGATATCACACATGTTTAAGTATGGTTAACCTAATAAACCGTCCATTTTTAGAAGGCAACAAAGGTTTCGTCGACTAACTCTGAATTGTAATCAATAGCTGTTCACTGTCTTTGTGCTGTCAGTGTTGTAAACTCTTTAACAAACCCTCCCACACAGGCTCGCTCCTTGTTTCTACATGTCAGGAAAGAAAAGGAAAGTGACTGTTTTCTAGCACAGCTACCTCAGAGCCAAGTTGCTTTTGTTTCTAGTGAAACCGCTGCCTTGGCTGTAACCTGACCCTCCCACAAGGAGAGAGGAAGGAAGGAAGGAAGGAAGGAAGCAGTACGAACTAGGGTCGTATTCATTAGGACACACAAATGAAAACAACTGTGAGTGTTTCCTATTGGACTCCAGGTTAAGTAGTCCGTCCCCTCGTTTCCGTCCTGTTTCTTCCGTTTGTTGCCTAATGAACACAACCCAGGCCTATTGTTTTGGGTAACTGTCTTTTAGGTTCACACACTCCTCAGCTGAACAGTAAAGGAGAAACGGGG
>NW_019945006.1:42607-58694 GCF_002910315.2 Salvelinus sp. IW2-2015
GGGAGGCAGCCATGGCCTGGGGGAGGCAGCCATGCCCTGGGGGAGGCAGCCATGCCCTGGGGGAGGCAGCCATGTCCTGGGGGAGGCAGCCATGCCCTGGGCTGTCCTGGGAGAGGCAGCCATGCCCTGGGGGAGGCAGCCATGCCCTGGGGGAGGCAGCCATGCCCTGGGGGAGGCAGCCATGCCCGGGCTGTCCTCTTCTCCTGGGTCATATTCATTAGGCACCAAACTGGAGAAAATGTATAGAAATTGGGAAGGACTCCCTGAGTTTGAAATGCATGTTTTTCTGTTGCAAAACGTGTGTCCTAATGAATAGGAAACAGCCCCCAGTGATCCAGTTTCACTGACATCCTACTGCTGCTACCATCACCCACCTTTGTCTGCCCACTAATCTGGAAGGTCTGGTAGGAAGGCCCACTGTAGACTTGGTAAGTGGATAGATCAGTTGAACGATGGGTAGGTAGGTCATGGTGAAATATAACAGATCACATCGAACTGCTTTCCCTCTTCCTTACATATAGGCCTAGTTCTCACACACACACATTACACACAACCATGTGACGTATTGCAGATCAGGCATGGTCAGTGGAAAGGCCTTAGCAGCCAGCCAGAGATTTGTAATGATGTAAGTCTAGGTCAACGGATCGTCATCTAGCCCAGCTCACATGAGAGGGGTACGCTTCTGTGCTGCTAATAGCTTCACCTGCATGTTTCACATCCCCCAATGTTAAGCGTTATGGATCAGGATTGGAGGTGGATGCTCTAGGCCTATTTTAGTGTATTTTTCCATGCAGGTGGCAGTTAACCTTGTTCCTGGATCTGTTGGTGATGTCTTGCCAACTCTTATGGTTGAAATTAACATAGGGTTGGCCTGGCAAGACTGCACAAACAGATCCAGGATCAGGCTGACCAGTAAGTCTGAATAATGGGTTATTTTGCCTGGCAATTAGAGGTTCTGGGCCCTGCTATCTGGCCCCAGCCCCTGGTCCTCTGCTGTACTATCTGGGCACAGCCCCAAGCAGAGGGACCTAGCCTAATTATAGTGTCATGTTTATTGGACAACCTGTTGATATGACAACTTAACAGAACCATACCAAGACAGTGTTGATGACCAACCAAGAGTATCAGGATACGATCTAAGTGTTGATGACCAACCAAGAGTATCAGGATACTATCTAAGTGTTGATGACCAAGGTTGATGACCCAACCAAGAGAGTATCAGGATACCATCTAAGTGTTGATGACCAACCAAGAGTATCAGGAATTACTACGACCAAGTGTTGATGACCAACCAAGAGTATCAGCATACTATCTAAGTGTTGATGACCAACCAAGAGTATCAGGATACTATCTAAGTGTTGAGTGACCAACCAAGATATCAGGATACGATCTAAGTGTTGATGACCAGCCAAGAGTAGTATCAGGATACTATCTAAGTGTTTGATGACCACCAAGAGTATCAGGATACTATCTAAGTGTTGATGACCAGCCAAGAGTATCAGGATACTATCTAAGTGGTTGATGACCAGCCAAGAGTATCAGGATACTATCTAAGTGTTGATGACCACCAAGAGTATCAGGATACTATCTAAGTGTTGATGACCAGCCAATAGTATCAGGATACTATCTAAGTGTTGATGCCAACCAAGAGTATCAGGATACTATCTAAGTGTTGATGACCAACCAAGAGTATCAGGATACTATCTAAGTGTTGATGACCAACCAAGAGTATCAGGATACTATCTAAGTGTTGATGACAACCAGAGATAGGATACTATCTAATGTTGATGACCAGCCAGAGTATTCAGGATACTATCTAAGTGTTGAGACCAGCCAAGAGTATCAGATACTATCTAAGTGTGATGACCAGCCAGAGTATCAGATACATCTAAGTGTTTGACTACCAAGAGTATCAGGATACTATCTAAGTGTTGATGACCAACCAAGAGTATCAGGATACTATCTAAGTGTTGATGACCAACCAAGAGTATCAGGATACTATCTAAGTGTTGATGACCACCAAGAGTATCAGGATACTACTAAGTGTTGATGACCAACCAAGAGTATCAGATACTTATCTAAGTGTTGATGCAACCAAGAGTATCAGCGATACTATCTAAGTGTGATGACCAGCCAAGAGTATCAGGATACGTTAGTGTTGATGACTCACCAAGAGTATCAGGATACTATCTAAGTGTTGATGACAACCAAGAGTATCAGCATACTATCTAAGTGTTGATGACCAAGCCAAGAGTATCAGGAACTATCTAAGTGTTGATGACCAACCAAGAGTATCAGGATACATCTAATGATTGATGACCAACAAGATATCAGGGATACTATCTAAGTGTTGATGACCAACCAAGAGTATCAGGATACTATCTAAGTGTTGATGACCAACCAAGTTCAGGATCTATCTAAGTTTGATGAACCAACCAAGAGTATAGGATACTAATCTAAGTTGATGACCAACCAAGTATCAGGATACTATCTAAGTGTTGTGACCAACAAGAGTATCAGGATACGATCTAATGTTGACCACCAAGAGTATCAGGATACTATCTAAGTGTTGATGACCAACCAATATCAGGATACGATCTTAAGTGTTGATGCCAACCAGAGTATCAGGATACATCTAGTGTTGATGCCAACCAAGGATATCAGGATACTGTCTAAGTGTTGATGGTAAGCAGAAAGTGTCAGTTGAGGCAGGCTAGCACTGCAGAGATGAGGCTTGCAAATGGCACCTATTCCAGGTGTCTAGGTCCAAAGGTTTCTTACAGCTTCTACCCCCAAGCCATAAGACTCCTGAACAGCTAGTCAAATGGCTACCAGACCCCTCTTTTACACTTCTGCTACTCTCTGTTTATTATCTATGCATAGTCACTATAACTCTACCTACATGTACATATTACCTCGACTAACCAGTGCCCCACACGTTGAACTCTGTACCCCCTGTATTAGCCTCCACATTGACTCTGTACGGTACCCCCTGTATATGGCTCCACGCGTGACTCTGTACCGGTACCCCTGTATATAGCCTCCACATTGACTCTGTACGGTACCCCTGTATATAGCCTCACATTGACTCTGTACCAATAACCCTGTATATAGTTTCCACATTGACTCTGTACCGGTACCCCTGTATAACGCCTCCACATTGACTCTGTACCGGTACCCCCTGTACATAGCCTCCACATTGACTCTGTACCGGTACCCCTGTTATAGCTCCACATTGACTCTGTACCGGTACCCCTGTATATAAGCCTCGCTATTGTTATTTACTTGATGCTGTTGAATTATTTGTTACTTTTATTTAAAAAAATGTTTGACCTAACACTTAAACTCAGCAAAAAAATAAACGTCCTCTCACTGTCAACTGCGTTTATTTTCAGCAAACTTAACATGGTAAATATTTGTATGAACATAACAAGATTCAAACAACTGAGAATAACTGAACAAGTTCCACAGACATGTTGACTAACAGAAATGGAATAATAATGTGTCCTGAACAAAGGTGGGGTAAAATCAAAAGTAACAGTCAGTATCTGGTGTGGCCACCAGCTGCATTAAGTACTGCAGCATCTCCTCCTCATGGACTGCACCAGATTGCCAGTTCGTTGCTGTGAGATTTACCCACACTTCCACCAAGGCAGCCTGCAAGTTCCGGCAGTTTCTGCCTCACCCTCCAATCAAACAGGGTTCCCAGACGTACTGAATGGGATTGAGACCGGGCTTCTTCGCTGGCCAGTGGCAGAACACTGACCATTCTGTCTTGCAGGAAATCCACGCTCAGAACGAGCAGTATGGCTGGTGGCATGTCATGCTGGAGGGTCATGTCAGGATGAGCTGCAGGAAGGGTACCACAATTGAAGGAGGAGGATGTCTTCCCTGTAACGCACAGCGTTGAGATTGCCTGCAATGACAACAAAGTTCAGTCCGATGATGCTGAGACACGCCCCAACTATGATGGACCCTCCACCTCCAAATCGATCTGCTCCAGAGTACAGGCCTCCGGTGTAACGCTCATTCTTCGATGATAAACACGAATCCGACCATCACCCCTGGTGAGACAAAACTGCGACTCATCAGTGAAGAGCACTTTTTGCCAGTCCTGTCTGGTCCAGCAATGGTGGTTTGTTGCCATAACTGACGTTGTTGCCAGTGATGTCTGGTGAGGACCTGCCTTACAAAGGCCTACAAGCCCTCAGTCCAGCCTCTCTCGGCCTAATGCAGACAGTCTGAGCACTGATGGAGGGATTGTGCGTTCCTGGTGTAACTCGGGCAGTTGTTGTTGCCATCCTGTACCTGTCCCGCAGGTGTGATGTACCAATCCTGTGCAGGTGTTGTTACACGTGGTCTGCCACTGCGAGAACGATCAGCTGTCCGTCCTGTCTCCCTGTAGCGCTGTCTTAGGCGTCTCACATTACGGATATGGCCACATCTGCAGTCCTCATGCCTCCTTGCAGCATGCCTAAGGAACGTTCATGCAGATGAGCAGGGACCATGGGCATCTTTGTTGTTTTTCAGAGTCAGTAGAAAGGCCTCTTTAGTGTCCTAAGTTTTCATAACTGTGACCTTAAATGTCTACCGTCTGTAAGCTGTTAGTGTCTTAACGACCGTTCCACAGGTGCATGTTCATTAATTGTTTATGGTTCATTGAACAAGCATAATGAAGATCTGTGAAGTTATTTGGATTTGTACGAATTATCTTTGAAAGACAGGGTCCTGAAAAAGGGACACTTCTTTTTTTGCTGAGTTTATTTTTCTTAACTTCTTAAAGCATTGTTGGTTAAGGGCTTGTAGTGCTACTTTTGACCAGAGCCCTACATCGACCTTAAATTCTCCATCTGAATCTATCCATACAGCCTTTACATTGATATCACTAACAGCCCCTGAGAGAAGCTATTCTTACACCCCCTCTGTATGTTAATTTCCTTGCCTCCTGCGCTGCGATTGGATGCCAGGAAGCATGCTAGGAAATGCATTAAAATAATACCTTTAGATGGATCCAGGCTGCAGAGGCGAGCGAGGCTATGCTGGAGAGGGGCTACATCCCAAATGGCCCCATATATCTCCTATATAGTGCACTACTTATGACCCCTGGAATAGATAGAACGTAGCTCAGAGATTTAACATTCAAAATGGGTGAATCATTCCTTTTTAAAGGGAAAAAAAATCGTAAGATTTCAAACAACACTTGAACCCAAGAGGTGTGAAGTGACGCAGGAGGTGTTGCAGCCAGGAGGCTTCCTGTTAGAGCTAGCTGCTATTTCAGGAAGATTCACAGACCAAGGGATTTAAATGGAAAGAAATAGCCTAAATAATGTCAGGTTGACAGGCCCTCATGATGTAATGGGAGGTATTAATGTCAGGTTGACAGGCCCTCATGATGTAATGGGAGGTATAATGTCAGGTTGACAGGCCCTCATAGTGTAATGGGAGTATTAATGTCAGGTTGACAGGCCCTCATGATGTAATGGGAGGTATTAATGTCAGGTTGACAGGCCCTCATGATGTAATGGGAGGTTTTAATGTCAGGTTGACAGGCCCTCATGATGTAATGGTAGTTTAATGTCAGGTTGACAGGCCCTCATGATGTAATGGAGGTATTAATGTCAGGTTGACAGGCCCTCATGATGTAATGGGAGTTATTAATGTCAGGTTGACAGGCCCTCATGATGTAATGGGAGGTTTAATGTCAGGTTGACAGCCCTCATGATGTAATGGGAGGTTTAATGTCAGGTTGACAGGCCCTCATGATGTAATGGGAGGTATTAATGTCAGGTTGACAGGCCCTCTGATGTAATGGGAGTTTAATGTCAGGTTGACAGGCCCTCGTAATGTAATGGGAGGTATTAATGTCAGGTTGACAGGCCCTCATGATGTAATGGGAGGTTTAATGTCAGGTTGACAGGCCCTCGATGATGTTAGTCAGGTTGACAGGCCCTCATGATGTAATGGGAGGTATTAATGTCAGGTTGACAGGCCCTCATGATGTAATGGGAGGTTTAATTTCAGGTTGACAGGCCCTCATGATGTAATGGGAGGTTTAATGTCAGGTTGACAGGCCCTCATGTGTAATGGGAGGATTAATGTCAGGTTGACAGGCCCTCATGATGTAATGGGGGGTATAATGTCAGGTTGACAGGCCCTCATGATGAATGGGAGGTATTAATGTCAGGTTGACAGGCCCTCATGATGTAATGGGAGGTTTAATGTCAGGTTGAAGGCCCTCATGATGTAATGGGAGGTTTTAATGTCAGGTTGACAGGCCCTCATGATGTAATGGAGGTATTAATGTCAGGTTGACAGGCCCTCATGATGTAATGGGAGGTATTAATGTCAGGTTGACAGGCCCTCATGATGTAATGGGAGGTATTAATGTCAGGTTGACAGGCCCTCATGTGTAATGGGAGTATTAATGTCAGGTTGACAGGCCCTCATGATGTAATGGGAGGTTTAATGTCAGGTTGACAGGCCCTCATGATGTAATGGGAGGTTTAATGTCAGGTTGACAGGCCCTCATGATGTAATGGGAGGTTTTAATGTCAGGTTGACAGGCCCTCATGATGTAATGGGAGGTTTTAATTCAGGTTGACAGGCCCTCATGATGTAATGGAGTATTAATGTCAGGTTGACAGGCCTCATGATGTAATGGGAGGTATTAATGTCAGGTTGACAGGCCCTCATGATGTAATGGGAGGTATTAATGTCAGGTTGACAGGCCCTCATGATGTAATGGGAGTTTAATGTCAGGTTGACAGGCCCTCATGATGTAATGGGAGTTTTAATGTCAGGTTGACAGGCCCTCATGATGTAATGGAGGTTTAATGTCAGGTTGACAGGCCCTCATGATGTAATGGGAGGTTTTAATGTCAGGTGACAGGCCCTCATGATGTAATGGGAGGTTTTAATGTCAGGTTGACAGGCCCTCATGATGTAATGGGAGGTTTTAATGTCAGGTTGACAGCCCTCATGATGTAATGGGAGGTATTAATGTCAGGTTGACAGGCCCTCATGATGTAATGGAGGTATTAATGTCAGGTTGACAGGCCCTCATGATGTAATGGAGGTATTAATGTCAGGTTGACAGGCCCTCATGATGTAATGGGAGGTATTAATGTCAGGTTGACAGGCCCTCATGATGTAATGGGGTTCCGTTTACAGCCCTTCACTTGGTGACTTCAAGGTGCAGTCAGTCAATAATGACCTCCATAGAGAATGGATGCTAAGTGTGTTTTATTGATCAGATCTAATAGTAGAATATGAGAGAGAGGCTGTGCCTTGGTACTTGTACAGTGTATAGGTCTATGGGAAGGGAAATGAAGATCAACTGACTGGAAATGAAGCTTTCATGTCCTGCTTTCCATAAGCTTCTATGTCTTCCATTCCATCACTTGTTACATGAGGAACAGAGCCATAAGCAATATCCATCTGATGAGGAGAGATATGTTAAGGAAACGGTTCAAGGGGATTGGATCAGATTGTTGTAGGAGGTTAAACATCGCTGTAGGAAGCTTGGACGTTGACCTGAGCTGACCTTGGGGATTGGATCAGATTGTTGTAGGAGGTTAAACATCGCTGTAGGAAGCTTGGACGTTGACCTGAGCTGACCCTGGGGATTGGATCAGATTGTTGTAGGGGTTAAACATCGCTGTAGGAAGCTTGGACGTTGACCTGAGCTGACCCTGGGATTGGATCAGATTGTTGTAGGGGGTTAAACATCGCTGTAGGAAGCTTGGACGTTGACCTGAGCTGACCTTTGGGATTGGATCAGATTGTTGTAGGAGGTTAAACATCGCTGTAGGAAGCTCGGACGTTGACCTGAGCTGACCTTGGGGATTGGATCAGATTGTTGTAGGGGGTTAAACATCGCTGTAGGAAGCTTGGATGTTGACCTGAGCTGACCTTGGGATGGATCAGATTGTTGTAGGAGGTTAAACATCGCTGTAGGAAGCTCGGACGTTGACCTGAGCTGACCCTGCTGACTCCAGCTGCTGCATGTACAGTAAAATAATCAGACGTGGAGAGTTGGAGGCCCACAGCCTGACCATCTGCCAACAGATCCACAGATTCATGAATGTGTTAAACCATCAATTTGGCAGCGAGTTGAGCTGTGGTTCTACTTCCTTGCAGACAAACGTTTTCTTTGGGTTGCTGTAGTCATTATATCTGCTGTCTGAAAGGTCTCTGACTCACTTCCTCACCTTCCCCGTCTCCTTGCCTAGTTTGCTGTAGGAGACCAATGCAAATTACAGTCGGCCTGGAAGTTATTTGTTTTATATCTAGTTTTATAAATTTAACTAGGCAAGTCAGTTAAGAACAAATTCTTATTTACAATGACTGCCTACACCGGCTGTAATCGCTGCCAAAGGTGCCTCAACAAAGTACTGACAGTACAGAGTAAAGGGTCTGAATACTTATGTAAATGTGATATTTCCGTTTTTAACAACTTTCAAACTTTGTCATTATGGGGTATTGTGTATAGATTGATGGGGGGGGGGGGGTAACCAACAATTTTAATCAATTTTAGAATAAGTCTGTAACCTAACAATGTGGGAAAAGTCAAGAGGTCTGAATGCTTTCTGAAGGCGATGTATGTGATAGGTCTACCATTTTGTAAAACACAACAAAAAGACTGCGGTCCCGGACAGCACATAAAAAAGACCCGTGCTTACTGGGCTGTAACCTACCATGTCGGTTCGCTCTCTCTGTCAGAGCTCTCTGGTCTCATCTCATCCCCATCTCTCTCTCTGTCAGAGCTCTCTGGTCTCATCTCATCCCCATCTCTCTCTCTGTCAGAGCTCTCTGGTCTCACCTCATTCCTCTCATCTCTCTCTCTGTCAGAGCTCTCTGGTCTCACCTCATTCCTCTCATCTCTCTCTCTGTCAGAGCTCTCTGGTCTCATCTCATCCCCATCTCTCTCTCTGTCAGAGCTCTCTGGTCTCATCTCATCCCCATCTCTCTCTCCCTCAGACCCCAATTCTCCTCAGGACACTTTATGTATTTCTCTGTTAGTCTCCACCTCTTCAGAGCAGCAAAAGCTTTTTATTGGTCAGTCAGTCATCACTGGGCTGGTCCTGGTTGAGAGACAGAGGCTCCAGGCAGACAGCCGGGCCATTAGCTCTGCCCAGAGCCGACTAGAGATACTGGTCAGCTCTGGAAGCTAATGAGAGGATCCTGGGTAAAATACCCAGGTTGTCTGTGATTGTGATGCGGTATGTTGTCTGAGTTCACACCTTTTTACTTTCTTTGTTCGCTTCTGTCTTGGAGGAAAACCAGATGCTTTGGAGGTAACTGGTTTAGTTGTGGGGCAGGGAGTCAGGAACCAATATGCAGCCATTATGCCATCCTCCACCAAGGCACATTTTGAACATGTCTCTACCCTAACTGGGCGTCTGGATGCCTGGCTGAAACGTGTGGAAATGGCCTGGCCTGTCTTGTCTCGTCTTATAGCTGCAGAAAGAAAAACCATAACAACAGGACAACATTTGAGAGGTGTTGCGTCATGTATGAACTGAACACTGATTGTCAATAATTTACCCTAGCTATCATACCTCACACAGTAGGCTTCGTCTTCAGATTACTTTCCCTGACATTCATCAGTTATGAATCTGTATCCAAATAAAAACAACATCTAAATGCTCCCCAAATATTATTTTTTTACCCCTTTTAATCACAAATTTCGGAGTATCCAATTGGTAGTTACAGTCTTGTCCCATCGCTGCAACTCCCTTACGGACTCGGGAGAGGTGAAAGTCGAGAGCTTTGCGTCTTCCGAAACACGACCCCGCCAAGCCGCACTGCTTCTTGACACAATGCTCGCTTAACCCAGAAGCCAGCCGCACCAATGTGTCGGAGGAAACACAGTACAGCTGACAACCGTGCATGCGCTCGGCCCGCCACAAGGAGCGTGATGGGACGAGGACATCCCAGGGAGCCAAACCCCTCCCCTAATCCGGATGACGCTGGGCCAATTGTGCCCCACCTCGTGGGTCTCGGTCGGCTGTGACACAGCCTGGAATCGAACCAGGATCTGTAGTGACGCAGCTATCACCGCTGCTCCCCAATGTTTTTAACAAGGCCTAGTAATCCCATCAGTATCCTCAAGTTTTCCTGGATTAGCCTACGTGACCGAGCTGTTCTACTGTACT
Organism: Salvelinus sp. IW2-2015; assembly: GCF_002910315.2. Taxonomy (NCBI): domain Eukaryota; kingdom Metazoa; phylum Chordata; class Actinopteri; order Salmoniformes; family Salmonidae; genus Salvelinus; species Salvelinus sp. IW2-2015. The sequence continues at coordinate 52,765 of NW_019945006.1, forward strand.
CTCTGGATAGCGTGTTGCCGTGGATACAGGGGACTGACTGGAATTCTAGAACCCTGCTGAGCAACACGTGATTGTGATCATATGCTGGTGGACTGAGAGCGGGGATACGATGTGTCCTCAGCTAGCCTAGTCAATCTGACTGGGCCTTAATGACATTAGCAGATGTTGTTGTGTCTTCATGCTGTTTTGAGCTATTTTAAAACTCATTATCTGTTTCTCTCACTCTCTCAAACTGTCAGTTCTATTAAAAATCTAAAGCTCAGGCAGATGCTGAAATGTCAGTCTGAGAAAGAAATGAGGATCTCCTTTCTGGTAATCTTTCCTCTGACAGTCGGGTGAATTATAAAGTTATTGCCTACCCTTTCCTGAGTGGAATACCCATTCAACTAAATGTCTTCCTGTTCCATCTTCATTTCTCAACAGAGCTCTTTTCATTATGGAATCCCTTTGTGTCTTAATGAGGAAGAGAATGTAGAGATGATGATGATGTTACCGCAACAGAGATGCTTAGAACCAGATCATTACTGTGGATGGGAACAGAATGACTTAACTTACTAATGTTGTCAAAGTATATAGTGTAGTTGTTACATACTAAGAAGGAACGTGTTCCCCACGGGAATGGTTTTCCAGGTAGATGACTGGGCTAAAAGGGGATAGTTTTCCCAATGACACACATCCACTGCCAGGCAAGACTTGGCAAGGGGGAGATATCCCTGTCCACCAGGGCCCGTGTCACAGCTGATGTCTGTCCCTGTCCACCAGGGCCCGTGTCACAGCTGATGTCTGTCCCTGTCCACCAGGCGCCGTGTCACAGCTGATGTCGTCCTGTTCACCAGGGCCCGTGACACAGCTGATTGTCTGTCCCTGTCCACCGGGCCCGTGACACAGCTGATGTCTGTCCCTGTTCACCAGGGCCGTGTCACAGCTGATGTCTGTCCCTGTTCACCAGGGCCCGTGTCACAGCTGATGTCTGTCCCTGTCCACCGGGGCCCGTGACACAGCTGATGTCTGTCCCTGTTCACCAGGGCCCGTCACAGCCGACGTCTGTCCCTGTTCACCAGGGCCCGTGTCACAGATGATGTCTGTCCGTTGCCCAGGGGCCCGTGACACAGCTGATGTCTGTCCTTTCCACCAGGGCCCGTGTCACAGCTGATGTCTGTCCCTGTCCACCGGGGCCCGGTCACAGCCGACTCTGTCCCTGTTCACCAGGCCCGTGTCACAGCTGATGTCTGTCTGTCCCTGTTCACCAGGGCCCGTGTCACAGCTGACGTCTGTCCCTGTTCACCAGGGCCCGTGTCTCAGCTGATGTCTGTCCCTGTTCACCGGGCCCGTGTCACGCTGTGTCTGTCTGTCCCTGTTCACCAGGGCCCGTGTCTCAGCTGATGTCTGTCTGTCCCTGTTCACCAGGGCCCGTGTACAGCTGATGTTGCCCCTGTTCACCGGGGCCCGTGACACAGCTGATGTCTGTCCCGGTTCACCAGGCCCGTGTACAGCTGATGTCTGTCCCTGTCCACCGGGCCCGTGTCACAGCTGATGTCTGTCCCTGTTCACCAGGGCCCGTGTCACAGCTGAGTCTGTCCCTGTCACCAGGGCCCGTGTCTGTCCCTGTTCCTCCCTGTGCGTCTTACGTGTTTCTTCACAGCACTTGTTGAAGGAGCTGAATCTAGTTAATACTGTGTCAGTTAAAACAGGGCCTGTACTGTGTGTGTTTCTCCAGACACATGACTAATGTGTTTTTGTCTCTTCCAGGCCTCCTTCCTCACCAAGAAGCTCAACATCACAGGGAAGAGGGTGAACCTGGCCATAGGGTAAGGCCTGCTCTCTCTCACGTGTCGGACACTCCTCTGGTCCCAAATGGCATCCTGTTCCCTACATGGTGCACTGCTTTTGACCAGGCTCATATGGGGAACAGGATGTAGATCCCTTCACTGCTTTGACTTCCTGTTCCTCCTCGAAGAAATGATATGGTCCTGCAGTGACTCCCTCTGTCCAGTAACACATGGTCCTGCAGTGATCTCTCTCTGTCCTGTAACATATGGTCCTGCAGTGATCTCTCTCTGTCCTGTAACATATGGTCCTGCAGTGATTCCCCTGTCCAGTAACACATGGTCCTGCATGGATCTCTCTCTGTCCTGTAACATATGGTCCTGCAGTGATCTCTCTCTGTCCAGTAACAATGGTCCTGCAGTGATCTCTCTCTGTCCTGTAACACATGGTCCTGCAGTGATCTCCTCTGTCCTGTAACACATGGTCCTGCAGTGATCTCTCTCTGTCCTGTAACACATGGTCCTGCAGTGATCTCTCTCTGTCCTGTAACACATGGTCCTGCAGTGATCTCTCTCTGTCCTGTAACATATGGTCCTGCAGTGATCTCTCTCAGTCCTGTAACATATGGTCCTGCAGTGATCTCCTCCTGTCCAGTAACACATGTTCCTGCAGTGATCTCCCTCTGTCCAGTAACACATGTCCTGCAGTGATCTCTCTGTCCTGTAACACATGGTCCTGCAGTGATCTCTCTCTGTCCTGTAACACATGGTCCTGCAGTGATCTCTCTCTGTCCTGTAACACATGGTCCTGCAGTGATCTCTCTCTGTCCTGTAACACATGGTCCTGCTCATTTGATGCAATAGAACATGAATTTGGCATCCATTTTGATTTGAGTCAGTCTGTGTCAGGCAGAGAGAGATGCATCGTTTACATTATTTGGCTGAATCAGTCTGGCTTGCAGGTGTTTCTTCCTTCTTGTGTGTAATGTTGTTCTTGCCACCAATCTGTAGCCAGTCACTGTCCATGGTTAGTGTTTCAAACGGTCTTTTTCCAGAGGCTTGAACGGTGGTCTCTCTCTCTCTCTCTCCACCCCAGGATACAGCAGGTCAGGAGCGGTTTCACGCGTTAGGTCCCATCTACTACAGAGACTCCAACGGAGCGATATTGGTCTATGACATCACAGATGAGGACTCTTTCCAGAAGGTAGCTATAATTTCCTCGGTGGGAGAACAGCAGGGCTGTGTCTCAAAGAGCACCCTAATCCCTATACGATGCACTACATTTGACCAGGGCCCATAGGGAAACAGGGTGCTATTAGGAACACAGCCTCTGAAGAGAAGAACATAATTTCAAAAATTAGTTACATAGAAATGTCCAGATTATATTACTGAAATGTTTTCTATTGATTTACATATTCATATTTAATTTGCATCAGTGTCTCGTGTTCTAATGTTGAAATTTGTTTTCTTGAACTGTAAATCGATGTGAAATGTAATGTTTTTTGCTTTGTAGGTGAAGAACTGGGTCAAAGAATTGAGGAAAATGTTGGGGAATGAGATTTGTTTATGTATAGTAGGTAAGTTATTGCAGACCATAGCTAACTTTTCACTTTTCAACACTTCTTATTTTATTGTTTGTCACATTTCACCCTGTAAATGGATCGATCTTGAAGGGGCGCAGAGAATTTAGTTTAGTTACGGGCCCTGCAATTAAATAGAAATCCTAATAATTTCATTATAATGTTGCCAGGATGGAGGGAGTCTAGAACATAGTTTGTTTGTCTCAGATATTCTGTTGCCTCCAAGTTTCAGTCACGTAAGACAAGCTGTCAGACAGCTAAATGTGCTCCAAACACATCCCATTGCTCTCGCCCTCTGAAATGTCAAAACTAAAGCCTAGAACTATCAACCCTGACGTTCACAAAGTTCTCTCCGACCAGCAGCTGTGGAACCTTTCAAATGCAGGACGAGTTGCACGGAGGAAATAATTGTTGACATTGTTGTGGTTACATCCTCCTCAATATTTATGTGATATCTTAACTAGAGCCCGACCCATATGGGATTTTTGGGTCCGATACCGATTTTAGGGAGGCAACAGTCACCGATTTCGATATATTGTTTTTTTAGAGGCGGAATGAAAAACACTTTTTTCTCACAAATTGTGTTCTAAAGGTTTAACAGATAACTCAAAATTATGATTTCTTAACGAAATATTAAAAATAACGCATCATTTAAGAACATTTTATTTGTTGTTTACAAGATAACAACCAAAAAGCTACTATATCCTAAATAAATATGAAAGTAAATACAAAAACCGTTGTTCAGTTTACCTTCTTAGACAAATATTTAAGTTGTACCTATCTATGGCAGTGCATAAGAATACAGAGGTGTCTGTGCTGAAACACTAATTAACAAGGTCTCAAAGTCAATCTGAAACTGCACCGTTCACAACCTAGGCAGTGAGATGCAGTTCGTAATATCACCACTAGATGTCAGGTCATGTAAAGAAACACTTCATGGTAACCTCCCAATGAGAGCTTGTTATGACAACCACACGCTAGTTGTTCATTATGAAACATGTTTTCTTACTGAAACCATCATGTAAATTACACAATACAACATTTATTATTTCAACTAATGGCATGTGTTGATGACAAATTGTTCATGCTAGAAAATCCTTACCACACTGGTTTTAGTCACACGTTGTAATTTAACTAACTGAATAACTGGCTAACATTCTAATCTCGTCATGAATGCAAGCACATGGCCTGAATGACAGATCTGCGCCAACTGTCTTGCTTTTTGCAGATTGTTTATTTCAGAAAAACAACCTAAAATCCAATCGGGCCAGATAGTAACGGTGTTCTTTTAGTAGCAAGGATGACTGGTCACTTTGGCACCAGTCCAGTAGCACAGTACACAAGTAGCACAGATTGCTGGCTAACTACCGTTGCTGGCTAGCTAGGCTAACTACCGTTGCTGACTAGCTAGGCTAACTACCGTTGCTGACTAGCTAGGCTAACTACCGTGGCTAGCTAGGCTAAACTACCGTTGCTGGCTATGCAGGCTAACTACCGTTGCTGGCTAGCTAGGCTAACACCGTTGCTGGCTAGCTAGGCTAACTACCGGTTGGCTGCTAGGCTAACTACCGTTGCTGGCTAGCTAGGCTAACTACCGTTGCTGGCTAGCTAGGCTAACTACCGTTGCTGGCTAGCTAGGCTAACTACCGTGCTGGCTAGCTACAAGCCTAACTAACGTCAACGAAGTGAAAAATGTGATGAGGACAGGGCTGCTTGCTTGGTGAAGTGTACTTTATTTACTTATTCAAATATGCTGTCGCTGGCTGTGGCAAACTACTCACTGTCAACCCACCATGCCTACTCTCTCACGTTGTGATGTAGAGCTGAAAGACGCTCAGTGAGCAGTCCATAGAGCGCCCTCTTCAGACGGATTTGTTTATTCTATCTATATCAAATCTGCGCTTTAGCTGTGGAATAAAGATACAAATATTTTTGTAAAAGGCTAATATTGGCCGAAATATATATATTTTTTTATATTGGTCAATCAATCAATCAAATGTATTTATAAAGCCCTTTTTGCATCAGTCGATGTCACAAAGTGCTGTACAGAAACCCAGTCTAAAACCCCAAACCGCAAGCAATGCAGGTGTAGAAGCACGGTGGCAAGGAAAAACTCCCTAGAAAGGTCAGAACCTAGGAAGAAACCTAGAGAGGAACCAGGCTCTGAGGGGTGGCCAGTCGTCTTCTGGCTGTGCCGTGTGGAGATTATAACAGTACATGGCCAAGATGTTCAAACGTTTATAGATGACCTGCAGGGTCAGATAATAATAATCACATATTGGTCAACCGATTTATGGGATCTAATCTTAACTAGACTAACTGCTACAGGAAAGTTTATTTTAATTGTTTTCTCACAAAAATTAGGGGGGAAATGACCATATACTGAACAAAAATATTAACGCAACGATTTTACTGAGTTACAGTTCATATAAGGAATTCGGTCAATTGAAATAAATTCATTGGGCCCTAATCTATGGATTTCACATGACTGGGCAGGGGTGCAGCCATAGGTTGGCCTGGGCAGGGGTACAGCCATAGGTTGGCCTGGGCAGGGGTGCAGCCATAGGTTGGCCTGGGCAGGGGT
>NW_019945006.1:60256-90451 GCF_002910315.2 Salvelinus sp. IW2-2015
ATTTTTGTCAGTATGGAACATTTCTGTGTTCTTTTATTTCAGCTTATGAGACATGGGACCAACACTTTACATGTTGCGTTTATATTTTTGTTCTATATATATAAAATACACACTGAGCAAAAATATAAAACATTATATATATACATATTATATATGTATATATATGTATTTATTGGTGGTCAATGCATTGTAGATCATGAGTTAAACTAACGCTGTCAAGATAAACATGACTGTTGCGGTCACTCCCCCATCACATGACAGGGTTCTAACCTCAATGGTCTCTTCCTGGTTAAATAAAGTGTGCCTTCAATCTACTATACGTACAGTTGGTGGTGCTAATGTTAAATATACAGTATGTGATCTCTAAACTAATACATCCTCTTTGTTCTTCTCTTAGGTAATAAAGTAGATCTGGAGAAGGAGAGACATGTATCAGTTGAAGAGGCAGAAGGGTTCGTTTTGTCACTCTTCTCCTTGTACAGCAGGGGTGTTCAGTCGTATCAGCTTATGGAACTGTACTGCTTTTGGAGTACCTGTTCATAACGTTGTCTAAACAGGAAGTCGACAGCCTTCTTTTGTTTGTAAATGTCGATGTAATTGAATGGTGATTGGTCTGAATGTTAACTAAACGTGATTTGGTCGGAATATTGATAACTTAAAAACGCACATTTGTCTGAGTGTTGACAACTGAATGGTGATTGGTGTAACGGATTGGTCTGTCTTCTCTGTGGATTCCTCTCCTCACAGGTATGCAGAGTCAGTGGGGGCGAAACACTACCACACATCAGCCAAACTAAACAAGGGAATAGAAGAACTGTTCCTTGACCTGTGTAAAAGTAAGCAGCCGTTCTCACGTGTTATGGAATAGTGATGATGAATGTACCGGCTCAGGTTGAGACAAAAATCAAATACTTGAAACGATTTATATTATGATGGACCAATTGGTAGGACTTTGATATTTGTTGATAGTACTTCTGAATTTTGTAGATTGGACTTAAAGCTTTTGTTTGTAGGATGTTTGGCTTTTCTTGGTTGTAAGGACTTTCAGCTTTTGTTGGTAGGACTTTGGTCTCCCACAGTATTGACTCTCCCTCTCGTCTCCCTTTTGTTGACAGGAATGATGGAGACGGCCCAAGCAGAGGAGAGGGCGAAGGGTAACGGAGCCAGCCAGTCAACGACATCACGAAGGGGGGTACAGATCGTGGACGATGACCCTCAAGCCGCCACGGCCGTGGGGGGCTGCTGCTCATCCGCTTAACCCCCACCCTCCACATCCCAACCTACCCCCCCACCTCCACATCCCAACTTACCCCCACCCTCCATGTCCCAACCTACCCCATCCTCCCCTTTCCCCCCTTAAGCAACCAGGACTGTTGCCTCTGCCCTCAGCCTCCCCTCTCATCTCCCTCCTTATGACATGAAGACTGCTGTTCTCCCTCTGAGTCATCGTACACTTTACTCACTACACTTCTCCCTCTATGGAACAATGTGCTGGCTTATATACTATTCTTTATACTGTAATATTCATTCATTGGTGCCCCTTCCTGACCCATCCGTATGAGACTTCTGACACCCCCTGCTGACCCATCCGTATGAGACTTCTGACACCCCCTGCTGACCCATCCGTATGAGACTTCTGAGCCTTCTGACACCTGCCCTGCTGACCCATCGTAATGAGACTTCTGACACCCCCTGCTGACCCATCCGTATGAGACTTCTGAACCCCTGCTGACCCATCCGTATGAGACTTCTGACACCCCCTGCTGACCCATCCGTATGAGACTTCAGACACCCCCTGCTGACCCATCCGTATGAGACTTTCTGACACCCCCTGCTGACCCATCCGTATGAGACTTCTGACACCCCCTCGCGACCCATCCGTATGAGACTTCTGACACCCCCTGCTGACCCATCCGATGAGACTTCTGACACCCCTGCTGACCCATCGTATGAGACTTCTGACACCCCTGCTGACCCATCCGTATGAGACTCTTGACACCCCCTGCTGACCCATCCCGTATGAGACTTCTGACACCCCCTGCTGACCCATCCGTATGAGATTCTGACACCCCTGCTGACCCATCCGTATGAGAACTTCTGACACCCCCTGCTGACCCATCCGTATGAGACTCTGACCACCCCCTCCTGACCCATCCTCTCGTATGAGACTTCTGACACCCCTGCTGACCATCCGTATGAGACTTCTGACACCCCCTGCTGACCCATCCGTATGAGACTTCTGACACCCCCTGCTGACCCATCCGTATGGACTTCTGAACACCCTGCTGACCCATCCGTATAGACTTCTGATGATGAAGAGGTGAAGAGACATGAAAGAAAGAATCTGCCTCCTTTGTCTTTCTACAAACTAGCAGATGGACTTCTAACACACTAGTGTGAAATACACACCCACACACTGTCGTGAAATAACACACACACACTGTCCCACCTCTCTCAATGAACACAAACCAACAGACTACATTATAACTCATAAACACTCATACCCCAGATTTCTCTAGGCCTTTTTTTTTTTGCGAGGATAATGTGCATGATGAGGTGATCTGTCTCTGAAGGCTTCATTTAGTTTCACTTTAGAGAAAGAAGAGAAAAAAAACTGATCTTTATTGTTGATAAACTAAAGTACATGTTGTATGGAAATGTGTCCAAGCCCTCGGTACTGCTTCTTCTTCTGTGGTGGTGAAGTGGTGAAAGCCCTCTGATTCCGTCATCCAGCTCTTTTCTTGGCCTGTGTTCATAAAGCTTCTCGGTAGGAGTCCCACCTGTCTCTGTAACCTTATTGAGTTCTAAAAGAGTAAACTGATCCTAGATCAGCGTTTCTGCTCTGAGACCCTTTATGAATACATGCATTGTGCTTTTTCAATAACAAAAAAAGAACTGTAAGTTCTCTCTTCCCCTCCTTTCTCTTGATCTTTCTCTCTGATTTAAAATGCAGATTTTTTGCACTGACCCGTCACTATCAATGCTTTTGTTATACTGCGTTTTCTTCCTGTTTGCCGAGTTTCTCTGTGAAAAATTTAAATGACAACAACAAAAAATACATTTAAAAAAACAACCCAAAAAACGTATGAAGAGTATGAATAACGTTGATGTTTTATCTGCTTTTTACAGGCTTTGGGGAAACGATACGCAGGTGTAGGAAAGTGTACAATAGTCTTAATGATTGTAAAATGAAATAACAATTGTGGATGAAAGCACACTTTCTGGAATTGTAATTTTTTAAACTGCTAGTGTCGTGTTTTGTAATAGAACAATTATAACTATTTACAACGCAGAGGTGTCAAATACATTGTCATTCTTTTTTATGAAACAATGGAAGCTTCAGTACACATCCTCCAACCGTTTTGAACTTAGACTCAAACATATTCAGAATACATAGCGTTAGGTAGTCACGTACTGCTTCTGATTGGAGGAGAACATGTTCTACTGCTTCTGATTGGAGGAGAACATGTTCTACTGCTTCTGATTGGAGGAGAACATGTTCTACTGCTTCTGATTGGAAGAGGACATGTTCTACTGCTTCTGATTGGAGGAGGACATGTTCTACTGCTTCTGATTGGAGGAGGACATGTTCTACTGCTTCTGATTGGAGGAGGACATGTTCTACTGCGGAGGAGAACATGTTTCTACTGCTTATGATTGGGAGGAACATGTTCTACTGCTTATGATTGGAGGAGGACATGTTCTATCTGCTTATGATTGGAGGAGGAACATTTCTACTGCTTTGATTGGATGAGGACATGTTCTACTGCTATATGGAGGAGAACATGTTCAACTGCTTTCTGATTGGAGGAGGAAATGTTCTAACTGCTTTGATGGGAGGAGGACATTTTATGCTTCTGATTGGAGGGAACATTGTTCTACTGCTTATGATTGGAAGGAGGACATGTTCTACTGCTTTATGATTGGAAGGAGGAGCATGTTCTAGCTTGCTTCAGTATGATTGGAGGAGGACATATTTATCTGCTTCTGATTGGAGATGACATGTGTGTAAAAGTGTAACTTCCTGAGACGATACCAACGACTGTGATCACCAACACCATGTACAGAAGCTTCTCCTGCGCCGGCTACACAGAGAGGAGACTCTACGGGGAGGGAGTACTTCATTCAGATCTCATGTCAACTCATGTATTTAATGACATGTTCTATGGTGGATTTCTGCAGGGAACGGGGAGAGATTCATGATTGGTCTCTACTCTACAGACCTGGGTTCAAAGACTATTCAACAATGTTTGCTTGAGCCCTGATAGGCAGGGTTTTCACTTTTAGTTCCACACTCAGTCCACAGCTAAAGTATATTGGTAATGATATGGAATAGTGTTGGTAATGATATGGAATAGTGTTGGTAATGAATATGGAATAGTGTTGGTAATGATATTGGATAGTGTTGGTAATGATATGGAATAGTGTTGTAGATATGAATGTGTTTGACCAGATGTGCTACTCTGCCTGGTTTATCCTCACCAGGATGAAAAGCTTCATTTCATTTGCTGACTGGTTAAACACAGTCACTACAACCCTGGCCTCCATAAGACTTAACCATAACAGTGCTGACTGGTTAACCCAGTCATTAAGCTCTGGTCTCCATAAGACTATAACCATAACGGTGCTGACTGGTTAAACCCAGTCACTACAGTCTCTGGTTCTCCATAAGACTTAACCATAGGTGCTGACTTGGTTAAACCCAGTCACTCCAGTCTCCTGGTCTCCATAGAGACTTAACCATACGGTGCTGACTGGTTAAACCCAGTCACTACAGCCTCTGTGTCTCATAAGACTTAACCATACGGTGACCAGGTAGAACTACATACTGTATCCACACTGTGATAAAGAGAGATTCCCCTACACCAGGGCTGTCTAACCCTGTTCCTGGAGATACTACCCGTCCTGTAAGGTTTTCACCAACCCTGTTCCTGGAGATCTACTGTCCTGTAGGTTTTCTCCTCCAACCCTGTTCCTGAAGATCCTACTGTCCTGTAGGTTTTCACTCCAACCCTGTTCCTGGAGATCTACTGTCCTGTAGGTTTATACTCCAACCCTGTTCCTGGAGATCTACTGTCCTGTAGGTTTTCTCTCCAACCCTGTTCTAGGAGATCTACTGTCCTGTAGGTTTTCTCTCCAACCCTGTTCCTGGAGATCTACTGTCCTGTAGGTTTATACTCAACCCTGTTCCTGGAGATCTACTGTCCTGTAGGTTTATACTCCAACCCGTTCCTGAGAGTCTACTGTCCTGTAGGTTTTATACTCCCAACCCTGTTCCTGGAGATCTACGTCCTGTAGGTTTTACTCCAACCCTGTTCCTGGAGAGTTACTGTCCTGTAGGTTTTCACTCCAACCTGTTCCTGGAGAGTTACTGTCCTGTAGGTTTTTCACTCCAACCCTGTTCCTGAAGATCTACCGTCCTGTAGGTTTTCACTCCAACCCTGTTCCTGAGAGTTACTGTCCTGTAGGTTTTCACTCCAACCCTGTTCCTGGAGACTACTGTCCTGTAGGTTTTTCACTCCAACCTGTTCCTGGAGATCTACTGTCCTGTAGGTTTATACTCCACCCTGTTCCTGGAGATCTACTGTCCTGTAGGTTTATACTCCAACCCTGTTCCTGGAGATCTACTGTCGCTGTAGGTTTTCACTCCACCCTGTTCCTCTGGAGATCTACTGTCCTGTAGGTTTATACTCCAACCCTGTTCCTGGAGATCTACCGTCCTGTAGGGTTTTCACTCGCAACCCTGTTCCTGGAGATCTACTGTCCTGTAGGTTTTATACTCCAACCCTGTTTCCTGGAGATCTACTGTCCTGTAGGTTTTCACTCCAACCCTGTTCCTGGAGAGTTTACTGGTCCTGTAGGTTTTATACTCCAACCCTGTTCCTGGAGAGTTACTGTCCTGTAGGTTTATAACGCAACCCTGTTCCTGGAAGATCTACTGTCCTGTGGTTTTCTCTCTCCAACCCTGGTTCCTGGAGATGTACTGTCCTGTAGGTTTTCTCTCCAACCCTGTTCCTGGAGATCTACTGTCCTGTAGGTTTTCACTCCAACCCTGTTCCTGGAGATCTACCGTCCTGTAGGTTTTCACTCCTGCCCTACACATTTGACAAGCTCAGTCTTCAATGAAGCAGTCTTCATGGTTTGGGTTGTTCTAGAGGCTGGCAGCATGTAAATGATGGTCTTTCACTACTGTTGCTGTGGCTCTAAACACCGGTTCCATGCAAATATGTTCTTGGACTGGTGTAAGAGAGATGGTGGAAACTCCCTCTAGCCCAAGCACAGTCCTACACCAATTCAATGCTTTTAAATGTGTGTGGGAGGAAATCATGAGAATTGGTATGCATGTACATTGCAAACCCTGTCTGTCCCTGTGGTGAGCTCCTCTCACTCCAGTAACTACAACCAACCATGTCTGAAGCCTGGCTGGTTCCACACGAGGCAGGCAGCCATCAGAGCTGCGTCATTCTCTGGGGCTGGAGCTTCTTGCCTCAGATCAGCTGATTGTAACATTCAGTGAGGTGAAAGGTTCAGATTGTAGCAGATGGAAATGTAATGTATAGCTGATGTATTCAATTCACTGTTCTACACGACGGATATCTGTCCTACACGACGGACGATATCTGTTCTACACGACGGACGATATCTGTCCTACACGACGGACGATATCTGTCCTACACGACGGACGATATCTGTCCTACACGACGGACGATATCTGTCCTACACGACGGACGATATCTGTTCTACACGACGGACAATGTCTGTCCTCCACACAATCTATTTATATTCTGTATATAATGCACCCTCCTGAACAGACCCTTAGTTACTCTACCATTCTGATCAGTCTATAGCCATGTGGAGGTCTACCTGGTCAGTCTATCACCATGTGGAGGTCTACCTGGTCAGTCTATTGCCATGTGGAGGTATACCTGGTGGTCTACTTGGTCAGTCTATAGCCATGTGGAGGTCTACCTGGTCAGTCTATAGCCATGTGGAGGTCTACCTGGTCAGTCTATCGCCATGTGGAGGTCTACCTGGTCAGTCTATCGCCATGTGGAGGTCTACTTGGTCAAACTATCGCCGTGTGGAGGTCTACCTGGTCATGTTGAGGTCTACCTGGTCATGATGTTGCTTCAATATATCCACATCATTTTCTTTCCTCATGATGCCATCTATTTTGTGAAGTGCACCAGTCCCTCCTGCAGCAAAGCACCCCCACAACATGATGCTGCCACCCCCGTGCTTCACGGTTGGGATGGTGTTCTTCGGCTTGCAAGCCTCACCCTTTTTCCTCCAAACATAACGATGGTCATTATGGCCAAACAGTTCTATTTTTGTGTCTTCAAACCAGAGGACATTTCTCCAAAAAGTACGATCTTTGTCCCATGTGCAGTTGAAAAATGTAGTCTGGCTTTTTTATGGCGGTTTTGGAGCAGTGGCTTCTTCCTTGCTGAGCGGCCTTTCAGGTTATATTAATATAGGATCTTTAACTGTGGATATAGATACTTTTTGTACCTGTTTTCTCCAGCATCTTCACAAGGTCCTTTGCTGTTGTTCTGGGATTGATTTGTACTTTTCGCACCAAAGTACGTTCTTCTCTAGGAACTCGTTCCTTCCTGAGCGGTATGATGGTTGCGTAGTACCATTGTGTTTATACTTGCGTACTATTGTTTGTACAGATTAACGTGGTACCTTCAGGTGTTTGGAAATTGCTTCCAAGGATGAACAAGACTTGTGGAGGTCTACATTTTTTTTTCTGAGGTCTTGGATGATTTCTTTTGATTTTCCCATGATGTCAAGCAAAGATGCACTGAGTTTGAAGGTAGGCCTTGAAATACATCCACAGGTACACCTCCAATTGACTTAAATGATGTCAATCAGAAGCTTCTAATGTCATGACATAATTTTCTGAAATTTTCCAAGCTGTTTAAAGGCACAGTCAACTTAGTGTATGTAAACTTCTGACCCACTGGAATTGTAATACGGTGAATTATAAGTGAAATAATCTGTCTGTAAACAAATGTTGGAAAAATTACTTTTGTCATGCACAAAGTAGATGTCCTAACCGACTTGCCAAAACTATAGTTAACAAGAAAAGTGTGTAGTGGTTGAAAAACAAGTTTTAATGACTCCAACTGTATGTGCACCACGTCATTGATCTCTCTCTCTCTGCTGTGTCCACTGAGCCCTGCGAACTCATTGGATAACGCTGGGCAGGCCTCTTGCTAGCTGTCACTCAAATGCGAGAGGCTGACGCTCATTGGCTAGAACTTGAATTGCTGGCCCACGTTGGGGGAAATGTAGAGAAAATGTATTTAAAAAAAACAGTTGCTTTTAAACTAGGGATTTGATGGTTAATTGAGGTAAAGTAATTCTGCTCATAGATTAAGCATGTATGACCTATATATGGACACATCCAGCCCAAAGAGGGAGGTTTAAAAAAAATACTTTCTTAGTTGCCAAAGTACTGCATGTCTGTAACTGACTTTCTGCACTCTACATTGTATATATCTTTTTATAAGACACATGTTCGTTTCATTCTCTTAATATAAAGAATTATGTTAACACAGCAAGTATTTCAGAGAGTGTTTACTGTCTGCCAGTGGATCAATAAAAACTTTGAACTTAAACACCAGAACACGCAACATCGGCACCTATCCAAGGACAGTTAAGTATTAACAATAAATGACTGAGTAAATGGTTCACTATTCATCTGTATATAATTCTTGAGTTTAGGTGTTTGATACCAAAGGATCCCAGAGTTGATCTGAAAGATGAGGACCTTCGTTGTTCTGCTGTTTGTTCTCTGCAGCTGTCTCTCTGAGCATCAGGTTTTTCACATTACAGACAATGCCAAGAAGCCAATCTTTATGGAAACCACACTGAGGGCCAGCAAGAGCCAGGTGGAGGAACAGAGAGTCCTACTCCAGGAGCTGAGAGCCATTGTGGCTCAACAGAGCACCAAACTGAATGAGATGGCAGCCAGCGTGGAGGAACTGAAGAGAGAGAACAGAGAGAGACCGAAGGTGGCCTTCTCAGCCTCGCTGTCTGAATCCAAAGGACCAAATAGTGATGATGCATCCTGGTCTACAACATGTCTTCAACAATATTGGTGAGGCTTACAGTCCGGTGACGGGTATCTTCAGAGGTATCTTCAGAGCACCGGTTAATGGAGTCTACTACTTCACATACACTGCCTTTACAACCTCCAGCAAGGGGAGAAGAGTGTCGCTGTTTAAAAACGAACTTCTAATGGTGACTGTGACCGATGACGTTTCAGACTCCGAGGACGGTGGATCCAATGGTGTCACACTGCAGTTGGATGCAGGAGATGAGGTCTACACTCGTCTGGTGGCAGAATTTAACGTCTTTGATGACAAGAACCACCACAGCACCTTCTCTGGCTTTCTGCTCTTCACGTAGAAAACAGTTCCTTCCACAGCTGAATCCTACTGCTTTGTAATGATTTGATGACATATAGTACTATGACATCACAATGTTTATGGCTTTTTGTGTGAACTAAGCATTGATAACAAGGTGAAAAACAAACAATCTTGTGTCTTCATCATTTAACCGAACGCATCAGAATCAGAACCAACCAGTCCAACAGGATGTATTAAGCTTGAGTTATTCAGTTATTTTTGTACGGACCGGATCGGGTGATGCAATCTTTGTGCTGCTTTGTGGAAGAATGAAAGTGTAGACCTGATTCTCTTCTTAATAACTGACTACTGAATGATTTTATAAATAATTTGTTTGATCAATGAGACAGAATGGGAAGTTGGGTAGTGTCCTCCATGTTTTGTCTAATGCTTAAAGAAATGTTCTTCTCCAATTAAGAAAGATAACGACTAAATAATATTTCAGTTAAATGATTTCTTTTAATTTTTGGGAGGTAAAGTAGTGCATAAATAACTGGTTATCATTTATCATTGGTTTCTCTTCACTCTTAGAAGCCAGATGGTACATTGAGAAACAACTGATCTAATATTAAATAAAATCAACGAAACAATAAGTCAAGAATATCTATTGGTTAGTAATAATATCATGACGTCTTCTTCTTTTTAAATATCATAAACCAAACAAGAAACAAAAAGAAAAAAATTAATTACAAACAGAAAAAAAAGGCAATTTACATAATTTGAAAAATAAATCTGACTTCAACATCCATTATGTAGTAAGAAACATACCATGTTACATGTTTTATATGTTTATACTGAACTAAAGTAGAAATGCAACATGCAACAATTTCAACTATTTTACGGAGCTACTGCTCATATAAGGAAATCAGTCAATTGAAATGAATTCATTAGGCCCTAATCAATGGATTTCACATGACTGGGCAGGGGGCACAGCTGGGGAGCCAGGTCCAGCCAATCAGAATGAGTTTTTCCACACAAAAGGGCTTTCTTACAGACATAAATACTCCTCAGTTTCATCAGCTGTCCAGGTGGCTGGTCTCAGATGATCCCACAGGTGAAGATGGCGGATGTGGAGGTCCTGGGCTAGGCAGAAAGCACTGAGCTGAAACACCTGCGTTTTGGAGCTGCCAAGAAAACAAGAAGACACCATGTTTGTATGCGGCTTCATTACCTCAATTATCTTTTTTTTGCAAACTGATATGTGACACGTATTAATGACAAAATAACATGCAAAACAGGTAGAGCAATTTTTTTTTGTATAAAGAGATTGGAACAGAGGGCAGCCCTGTATATACAGAGATCGGAGAGATTGGAACAGAGGGCAGCCCTGATTGGAACAGAGGGCAGCCCTGTATATACAGAGATTGGAACAGAGGGCAGCCCTGTTATATACAGAGATCGGAGAGATTGGAACAGAGGGCAGCCCTGTATATACAGAGGTTGGAACAGAGGGCAGCCCTGTATATACAGAGGTTGGAACAGAGGGCAGCCCTGTATATACAAGAGATTGGAACGAGGGCAGCCCTGTATATCAGAGATTGGAGGATTGAACAGAGGGCAGCCCTGTATATACAGAGGTTGGAACAGAGGGCAGCCCTGTATATACAGAGATTGGAACAGAGGGCAGCCCTGTATATACAGAGGTTGGAGCAGAGGGCAGCCCTGTATATACAGAGATTGGAACAGAGGCAGCCCTGTATATACAGAGGTTGGAGAGATTGGAGCGAGGCACCCTGTATATACAGAGATTGGAACAGAGGGCAGCCTGTATATACAGAGATTGGAACAGAGGGCAGCCCTGTATATACAGAGGTTGGAACAGAGGGCAGCCCTGTATATACAGAGATTGGAACAGAGGGCAGCCCTGTATATACAGAGGTTGGAACAGAGGGCAGCCCTGTATATACAGAGATTGGAGCAGAGGGCAGCCCTGTATATACAGAGGTTGGAGAGATTGGAGCAGAGGGCAGCCCTGTATATACAGAGATTGGAACAGAGGGCAGCCCTGTATAGTAACAGAGGTTGGAACAGAGGGCAGCCCTGTATATACAGAGATTGGAGCAGAGGGCAGCCCTGTATATACAGAGATTGGAGCAGAGGGCAGCCCTGTATATACAAGAGATTGGAGCAGAGGCAGCCCTGTATAATTACAGAGGTTGGAACAGAGGGCAGCCCTGTATATACAGAGATTGGAGCAGAGGGCAGCCCTGTATATACAGAGATTGGAAGGCAGAGGGCAGCCCTGTATATACAGAGGTTGGAACAGAGGGCAGCCCTGTATGGCAGCCCTGTATATACAGAGATTGGAGCAGAGGGCAGCCCTGTATATACAGAGGTTGGAGCAGAGGGCAGCCCTGTATATACAGAGATTGGAACAGTAGGCAGCCCTGTATATACAGAGATTGGAGCAGAGGGCAGCCCTGTATATACAGAGATTGGAACAGAGGGCAGCCCTGTATATACAGAGATCGGAGAGAGCAGAGGGCAGCCGTACTACTGCATCCGTTGAGCATTTCAGGGGTTAATTGCCTTGCTCAAAGGCACAACGGCAGGTGATTGCATCTAGGTTATTGATACTTGCAACTCTTCAGTTGCTGGCCCACTTCCGAGCAGAATTCGAACGTTACTGGTCCGCTTCTCTAACCTCTAGGTTCCCTGCCACCCCCAAAGGAAATGATCATCCAACGGGGGGCTTGAACCAACGACACTGAGATTAAGAGATCAGGCTCCACCCACTGAGCTAGCCAGGTAATGAGTTGAACAATCTGGTTATGTGATGGTTTTTATCTTGTTATGTGATGGTTTTTATCTGGTTATGTGATGGTTTTTATCTGGTTATGTGATGTTGGTTTCTATCCGGTTATGTGTTGTCATTGTGTATCATTGTGTTGTTGAAAAAGAAACCTTGAGAGGAACAAGAGTCAGGGAGAAACTTAATTTCTCCTCGGCTCCTTCTCAAAACCCATTGGAGGAGAAGATCAGAGGGGAAGGATCTTTTTCCCAATGTGTTTTGAGAAGGAGACGAGGAGAGAGAGGACGCGAGGAGAGAGAGGACGCGAGGAGAGAGAGGACGCGAGGAGAGAGAGGACGCGAGGAGAGAGAGGACGCGAGGAGTATGCATTTGAGATTCTCCCTCAGACGGGAGGAGACCCATCCTCCTCGCAGGTTGACGTTTATTGTCATTAATCTTGCCCTGGAGGCAGAACTGCGTGATTTTCATTAGATGGGCCAGCAGCAAAGTCAAAATAGGCTATATTGTAAAAGTTCATGAAAACAAACATTTGCTTCTTGGTCTTCTTTTAAGTTTGGGATTAGTCATTAGGGTTAGCAGTGTGGTTAAGTTTAGGTTAAAATTGATATTTTATGACTTTGTGGCTGTGCCAGCTAGTGAACACTCTGCAGGCTGCCTCTAGGGCAAGGTTCATGACAATAAATGCCAAACTGCATCCTCCTCTTGCTGTACTGGTTAGAAGCTAATAATACATAAGACCACTAGGTGGCGACATCACACCAGGAAAACTAATGGTAGACCAAGTGGTGGTGACATCACACCAGGAAAACTAATGGAACCGTGAACATAGACCAACGTGGGACATCACACCAGGAAAACTACTGGGAACCGTGAACACAGACCAAGTGGTGACATCACACCAGGAAAACTAATGGGAACCGTGAACAGCAGACCAAGTGTGGTGACATCACACCAGGAAAAACTACTGGAACCGTGAACACAGACCAAGGTGGCGACATCACAACACAGGAAAACACTAATGGGAACCGTGAACACGACCAGGTGGGACATCACACCAGGAAAACTAATGGGAACTCGTAACACAGACCCAGGTGATGACAGTCACAGCCAGGAAAGCTAATGGGAACCGTGAACACAGACCAGGTGGTGACATCACACCAGGAAAACTAATGGGAACCGTGACACAGACCAAGGTGGTGACATCACACCAGGAAAACTAATGGGAACCGTGAACACTAGACAAGGTGGTGACATCACACCAGGAAACTAATGGGAACCGTGAACACAAGACCAAGGTGGTGACATCACACAGGAAAACTAATGGGAACCGTGAAACACAGACCAAGGTGGTGACATCACACCAGGAAAACTACTGGGAACCGTGAACACAGACCAAGGTGTGACATTCACACAGGAAAACTACTGGAACGCTGAACACAGACCAAGGTGGTGACATCAACCAGGAAACTAATGGGAACCGTGAACACAGACCAAGGTGGTGACATCACCCAGGAAAACTACTGGAACCGTGACACAGACACAAGGTGGTGACATCACACCAGGAAAACTATGGGAACCGTGAACACAGACCAAGGTGGTGACATCACACAAGGAAAACTAATGGGAACCGTGAACAACGACCAAGGTGGATCTGACATCATACTATGTGAGCCTATGAATCTTGTTCACACAGGAAACACTAATGGGAACCGTGAACAACAGACAAAGGTGGTGACATCACACCATGGATAACTAATCGGGACCGTGAAACACAGACCAAGGTGTGTGACATCGATCGAGACACACAAGGAAACTAATGGGAACCGTGAACACACGAGACCAAGGTGTGAACATCACAACCAGGAAACTAATGGGAACCGTGAACACAGACCAAGGTGGTGACCATCACATCCCCAGGAATACTAATGTGGGAACCTGTGGAACATCTTAGACCAAGTGGTGTGATCATAGCTACAGGAAAACTAATTTGGGTAACGGTGGAACACAGACCAATGGTGTTTTGACATTCGACACCAGGAAAACTACATGGTGAACACGTGCTGACACGACCGAGTAGTGAGTTATTTATTCTATCTACTACAGTGTAAACTAATGGGTTAACCGTGAAACACAGGACCAAGGTGGTGACATCACACCAGGAAAACTAGATGGAACCGTTTTGAACATTCAGGACCAAGTGTGGTGATATCTACATTTTCACCAGGAAAACTAATGGGAACCGTGAACACAACCTAAGGTGTGAGACATCGACAGCTGGGATGGTATATTTAGCTAATGTTGGAACTCAATGTTGTAACTAATCAGTTACTTCATATGTGGGTGATCATCACATACCAGGAAACTACTTGGGTATTCTCGGTCGAACGACATGTACCTAAGGTTGGTTGATCATCTATTCACCTAAGTAAACGTAATGGATAACTCTTTGGTTGATACCAGACCAAGGTGGTGGACCATCAATACGCCAGGAAAAACTTTTACTTGGGAACTGTGAACACAGACTAAAGGTGTTGTGACATCAACATTTTATTATTTTTTTGTTGTTTTTTTCACTATTTTTTTGTATTCTTTTTTACTATCTTTGTGTTCTTTATTTGTTTAACTTTTTTTGCAAACACACCCAGGAAAACTACTGGTGGTATTACTCTTTGTATTAACACATATGTACCAAGGTGGTGACTGCAACATGTTTCTCTTTCTTTTCTCTATGTTTTTTCTTTTTTGTTTTTTATTTTTGTGTTGTATATTTTAATTTTTATTGAATTCTATTTCTATTTCAGTTTTCCTTTTTCGTGAAACTGTAACAGAATTTTGTTATATAATTATTTTTTTTACCAGGAAAGACTAATGGGGAACCGGTGAACCACAGACCAAAGGTGGTGACATCACACGCAGGAGAAACTAATGGGAACCGTGAACAGCAGACGCAAAGGTGGTGACAATCACACCAGGATAACTAATGGGGAACCGGTGAACACAGACTGCAAGGTGGTGACATCACGCCAGGAAACTACTTGCCAATGGTTTCCTGGAGTAAGTTCACTGACACTTTTTTACAGAATGACATCAATTAACCTCATGAAACAGTGACCTGTGTTGTAAAAGACGTTAGTCGTGTGTGTGTGGGTCGTGTGTTTATTCGTGCTCGGTGCGTGTCCGTGCCGTGTGTAGGAGGGCACCATGGAGAGAGTTATTCATTTTTAATCATTACGAAACTTGGCAACTCGTCTCCTGTCTAACTGTGGGAGTCCATCATCAATGTTTGTGGTTGAAGTGGAACCAGAGACCGAGCAGTTTCTTCACGGAGTGGTTTTGTAGCTTGAACTTAGAAGCGTTATTACTGAACTGCTGCAGCCTCAGTGGAACAGACTGAGTGGTGAGTTAAGAACAGTTTAATGAGAAAAGGTGATACACTCTTCCCTTCAGACTCATCCATCATCCCAGATACCCCTTCTCCTTCTGTCTCTCCTGAAATATTAGCCTCATCCATCCCAGAGACCCCTTCTCCTCTGTCTCTCCTGAAATATTAGCCTCATCCATCCCAGAGACCCTCTTCTCCTCTGTCTCTGCTGAAATATTAGCCTCATCCATCCCAGAGACCCTTCTCCTTCTCTCCTGAAATATTATCCTCATCCATCCCAGAGACCCTTTCTCCTCTGTCTCTCTGAAAATATTACCTCATCCATCCAGAGACCCTTCTCCTCTTCTCTTCCTGAAATATTACCTCATCCATCCCAGATCCCCTTCTCCTCTGTCTCTGCTGAAATATTAGCCTCATCCATCCCAGATACCCCTTCTCTTCTCTTCCTGAAATATTAGCCTCATCCATCCCAGAGACCCTTCTCCTTCTGTCTCCTCTGAAATATTAGCCTCATCCATCCCAGAGACTCCTTCTCCCTCTGTTTTCTCCTGAAATATTAGCCTCATCCATCCCAGAGACTCCTTCTCCTTCTGTCTCCTCTGAAATATTAGCCTCATCATCCCAGAGACCCCTTCTCTTCTGTCTCTCCTGAAATATTAGCCTCATCCATCCCAGAACCCCTTCTCCTCTGTCTCTGCTGAAATATTAGCCTCATCCATCCCAGATACCCCTTCTCCTTCTCTCCTGAAATATTAGCCTCATCCATCCCAGATACCCTTCTCCTTCTGTCTCCTCTGAAATATTAGCCTCATCCATCCCAGATACCCCTTCTCCTTGTCTCTCCTGAAATATTAGCCTCATCCATCCCAGAGACTCCTTCTCCCTCTGTCTCTGCTGAAATATTAGCCTCATCCATCCCAGAGACTCCTTCTCCTCTGTCTCTCCTGAAATATTAGCCTCATCCATCCCAGAGACTCCTCCTTCTCCCTCTGTCTCTGCTGAAATATTAGCCTCATCCATCCCAGAGAACCTTCTCCTTCTGTCCTGAAATATTAGCCTCATCCATCCCAAGAGACCCTTCTCCTCTGTCTCTGCTGAAATATTAGCCTCATCCATCCAGAACCCCTTCTCCTTCTGTCTCTCCTGAAATATTAGCCTCATCCATCCCAGAGACTCCTTCTCCTCTGTCTCTGCTGAAATATTAGCTCATCCATCCCAGAGACTCTTCTCCTTCTGTCTCTCCTGAAATATTTAGCCTCATCCATCCCAGAGACCTTCTCCTTGTTCTTCCTGAAATATTAGCCTCATCCATCCCAGAGACTCCCTTCTCCTCTGTCTCTGCTGAAATATTAGCCTCATCCATCCCAGAGACCCTTCTCTCTGTCTCTCCTGAAATATTATCCTCATCCATCCCAGAGACTCCTCCTTTCTCCCTTCTGTCTCTCTGAAATATTATCCTCATCCATCCCAGATACCCCTTCTCCTTCTCTCCTGAAATATTAGCCTCATCCATCCCAGATACCCTTCTCCTTCTCTCCTGAAATATTAGCCTCATCCATCCCAGAGATCCCTTCTCCTTCTCTCCTGAAATATTAGTCCTCATCCATCCCAGATACCCTTCTCCTCTTCTTCCTGAAATATTATCCTCATCCATCCCAGATACCCCTTCTCCTTCTCTCCTGAAATATTAGCCTCATCCATCCCAGAGATCCCTTCTCCTTCTCTCCTGAAATATTAGCCTCATCCATCCCAGAGATCCCTTCTCCTTCTCTCCTGAAATATTAGCCTCATCCATCCCAGATACCCCTTCTCCCTCTGTCTCTCTCTCTAACTCTCACACTATTTCTCCCGCTTCTCTCTCTCTTCTGTGAAGACAAAGAGGTCTTACAGGAGCCAGAAGAGGTAAATGTGTGAGCTGGTCTGTAAATGGAGCATTTCCAGCTTTAATTTGCTATTAAGTGAGAACAAGATGCACTAAATTATACATTAGAAAGAGAGAGAGGAGAAAGAGAGAACCCACTGACTCCCCTATCAGATCACAGCAAAATCACATTCTACTTGAACAGAGCAATATTCAATCATGAGGCATCAAAGCCGAACAAACTGCATACTATTAGGAAATGCTATAGATGGAAGGAAAGTAGTGTAGAAACCTACCAGAAAGTAATTCATCAACAACAAATTCAATCTCTTTTAGACAACTTCCTGGACAAAACGTTTCACTGCAATAGCGAAGTTGTAAACTTGGCAGTAGAAAGCCTAAATTGCTTCACTATCAAATCTAAACATTTCAACCAGACAACCTAAGAAAATGAACAACAATGACAAATGGTTTGATGAAAAGTGCAAAATCCCAAGAAAGGAATTGAGGAACATATCTAACCAATAACACAGAGACCCAGATAACCTGAGCCTACGCCTTCACTATGGTGAATCACTAAAACAATACAGCAATACACTGAGGAAAAAGAAGGAACAGCACGTCAGAAATCAGCTCAATGTAATTGAAGAATCCATAGACTCTAAACACTTCTGGGAAAATTGGAAAACACAAAATAGTTATCTATCCAAATGGAGATGTATGGGTTAACCACTTCACAAAATATTGTTTTTATGACAAAGAACAAACAGCAAAAACACATACGTGAACAATAGAAAATATTAGTCAGCTATTAAAGACTACCAAAACCCACTGAATTCTTCAATTACCTTGAATGAGCTACAGGACAAAATAAAAACCCTCCAACCCAAAAAGGCCTGTGGTGTTGATGGTATCCTACATGAAATTATAAATTATACAGACCATAAATTTCACTTGGCTATACTTAAACTCTTTAACATCATCCTCAGCTCTGGCATCTTTCTTAAAACTTGGAACCAAGGACTTGATCACCCCAATCCACAAAAGTGGAGACAAATCCGACCCCAATAACTACAGTGAGATATGTGTCAACAGTAACCTTGGGAAATTCTCTGCATTATCACTAACAGCAGACTCGTACATTTCCTCAGTGAAAACAATGTATTGAGCAAATGTCAATTTGGCTTTTTACCAAATTACCGTACGACAGGCCACATATTCACCCTGCACCCCCTTATTGACAAACAAACAAAACAAAAGCAAAGTCTTCTCATGCTTTGTGGATTTCAAAAAAGCTTTTGACTCAATTTGGCATGAGGGTCTGCTATACACATTTATGGGAAGTGGTGTTGGGGGAAAAACATACAACATTATAAAATCCATGTACACAAACAACAAGTGTGCGGTTAAAACAGGCAGAAAACACACCCATTTCTTTCCACAGGGCCGTGGAGTGAGACAGGGATGCAGCTTGAGCCCCACCCTCTTCAACATATATATCAATGAACTGGCGAGGGCACTAGAACAGTCTGCAGCACCCGGCCTCACCATACTAGAATCTGAATTCAAATGTCTACTGTTTGCTGATGATCTGGTGCTTCTGTCCTCAACCAAGGAGGGCCTACAGCAGCACCTAGATATTCTGCACAGATTCTGCCAGACCTGGGCCCTGACAGTAAATCAATCAATCAAATGTATTTATAAAGCTCTTCTTACATTAGCTGATGTCACAAAGTGCTGTACAGAAACCCAGCCTAAAACCCCAAACAGCAAGCAATGCAGGTGTAGAAGCACGGTGGCTAGGAAAAACTCCCTAGAAAGGCCAGAACCTAGGAAGAAACCTAGAGAGGAACCAGGCTATGAGGGGTGGCCTGATAGATGACCAGCAGGGTCAAATAATAATAATCACAGTGGTTGTAGAGGGTGCAACAGGTCAGCACCTTTCAGGAGTAACTGTCAGTTGGCTTTTCATGCTGATCATTCAGAGTATCTCTACCGCTCCTGCTGTCTCTAGAGAGTTGAAACAGCAGGTCTGGGACAGGTACCACGTCCGGTGAACAGATCAGGGTTCCTAGCTGCAGGCAGAACAGTTGAAACTGGAGCAGGCAGCACAACAAGGTGGACTGGGGACAGCAAGGAGTCATCAGGCCAGGTAGTCCTGAGGCATGGTCCTAGGGCTCAGGTCCTCCGAGAGAGAGAGAGAGAGAGAGAGAAAGAAAGAAAGAAAGAAAGAAAGAAAGAAAGAAAGAAAGAAAGAAAGAAAGAAAGAATTAGAGAGAGCATGCTTAAATTCACACAGGACACCGGATAAGACAGGAGAAATACTCCAGAGATAACAGACCGACCCTAGCCCCCCGACACATAAACTATTGCAGCATAAATAAGACAAAAATAATGGTGTTCCAAAAAAGGTCCAGTCGCCAGGACCACAAATACAAATTCCATCTTGACACCGTTGACCTGGTGTCAAGATGGAGCATCGTTGACCTGGAGCACACAAAAACGATACATACCTTGGCCTAAACATCAGGCAAGAAGGACCTTCTATGCCATCAAAAGGAACATCAAATTTGACATCCCAATTAGGATCTGGCAAAAAATACTTGAATCGGTTATAGAACCCATTGCCCTTTATGGTTGTGAGGTCTGGGGTCCGCTCACCAACCAAGAAAAAACGGAGAAAACTATAACGCTGTTTGTCCCTAAACAGAGAGTTCACAGTGGCAGAATACCTGACCACTGTGACTGACCCAAGATGAAGGAAGGCTTTGACTATGTATAGACTCAGTGAGCATAGCCTTGCTATTGAGAGAGGCCGCCATCGGCAGACCTGACTCTCAAGAGAAGACAGGCTATGTGCACACTGCCCACAAAATGAGGTGGAGACCGAACTGCACTTCCTAACCTCCTGCCAAATGTATGACCATATTAGAGACACATATTTCCCTCGGATACACAGACCCACAAAGAATTTGAAAACAATCCAATCTTGATAAACTCCCATATCTATTGGTTGAAATACAGTACCACAGTTGTGCCATCACAGCAGCAAGATTTGTGACCTGTTGCCACAAGAAAAGGGCAACCAGTGAAGAACAAACACCATTGTAAATACAACCCATATTTATGCTTATTTAATTTCCTTTTTGTACTTTAACTATTTACACATCGTTACAACACTGTACATATCCATAATATGACATTTGAAATGTCTCTATTCCTTTTAAACTTTTGTTGTTTATTATTGTCTATTTCACTTTTGTTTATTATCTATTTCACTTGCTTTTGGTAATGTAAACATGTTTCCCATGACAATAAAGCCCTTTGAATTGAAGAGAGAGAGAGTTGATTTTATCACCTGCTCGCTTAAGGTATGACCAGTCTTTGACCGGTACCCCCTGTACATAGCCTTGCTAGTTATTTTATTGTTGCTCTTTAATTATTTGTTATTTTTCTATTTTCTTATTTTTAATTTTTTACTTCAGTTTATTTTAGTAAGTAATTCTTAACACTTATTTTTCATTAAACTGCATTGTTTGTTAAGGACTTGTAAGTAAGCATTTCACTGTAAGGTCTACATCGGTTTTATTATGGTCTACACCTGTTGTACTCGGTACATGTGACAAATACAATATGATTTGACTGAATATGTACAGGGTTTTTCAACCTTTGTCTGGAATAATAGCCCTAAATTAAACATTAAACAACATCCTATTACAACGTCCAAAGGTGCCTCCTCCCACTCTTACTGCTGGGTGTAATCCTTAGTCCAAACAGTTGCAAAAAAACCGAGAGATTCTATTGGACAGATTAAGGTAGGTCCCTCCCCGTTTCGTTCCGTTTACGAAACGTTTTGCAACAGAATTGGGATAATGACTACACCCCTGTTAACGCTAATGTTCCCTGGCGGATGTTTGCGGAAGTGGAAGCTTAAACAACAAACAGTTCAATAATAATCTCTGTTGTATGCGAGATACACTCAACTATTTCAATGATCTCGTTAATTGCGTCGTTGGTTTACAATGAATGTGTCAAAGATCATATAGACTTTTTTTCCTACTGTATTATTGCCTGTATGTTTGTTTATTCCATGTGTAACTCTGTGTTGTTGTTTGTGTCGAACTGCTTTGCTCCATCTTGGCCAGGTCGCAGTTGTAAATGAGAACTTGTTCTAAACTAGCCTACCTGGTTAAATGAAGGTGAAATAAAAAGAAATGTGAAAAACGGATTCAGCAACACCCAATGACGAGTATTTAGTTATTTATTCTTCCCCCCTCCCACAAGTCAAAACAACTGGAAACACGTGAGCTGTGCTACTACGTCGTCGTCGTCAGCTGAGACAGGCGACATGGCGACTTCAACGGGCTTCAAGGTGCTGAGAAAACAGATTTGTGGCATTTCGTATTTTTTTTTATATGCTTTGTTTTGTTCGCATTGTCAATGGATCATGTTGTCTGTGAGGTTTTGTAAATAGTTTAACCGAAATCAATTGGCTAGAAGTTGAACAAGCCATTGTCGACACTTGACAGCTAACGTTAGCTAGTAGAAGTTGCCTGTCCAGTTGGCAGAGTAGTTTCAGGTGAAACAAAGTGGTTTGCGGACATAAGAAGTTACTTGTAAAACTCGTAAAACTGTCGACTTCCAGAATACCAACAGGCTCGTGTTGTTAGCTTTCATAGTGACAAGTTGAGCTAACTTGTTGTACTAGCAACCACCAAAACAAACATGCAAAACAGTTTAAAAGTGGTCAGGAAGTTGGTTGAGCCAGCTACCTAGTTAGCCACATCACACTGCAGAAAATGTAGAACGGTGAAAGAATGTGAAATTGGTCCATGTTCAAAGAGCCGCCAGCAAAATTGTAAACAATACAGCAAATGTATCCCATTACATTGTCACATGGAAACGGCACTTGATTTGGATGAAGTTAGCTAGCTAGCTAGGTACATTAGACCTATTTGTTTACCAAGTCTCCAATAACAACATGAGTTGTATTAATCTCTGAATGTATTTCCCTCGTTCTCTCCCAGGTTCTATATGAGCATGATGGAGTGTTTATACACACCAGCCCAGAAAGGAGTGAGGAGCAGGATTCTCTCACTTCAGGATCCCTGCGTGTCCTGGACCAGGTATGTCAATATGAAACAGAATGAGATGTCTCCTTCCCTGTTATAATGTCCACAGATCAGACTGAACATTCCTTCTCGTCATTTCTACCAGGATGGAGACATAGTGCTGGAATATAAACCCATGGAAGATGTCGACCACTCTGCCATGCTGTGTGCTGCCAAGGTTAGACTTTATTTACATATCTTTTTGTATTTAATATTCCTTGTTTCAGGTCATCATAAACAAAGTGTACACATGTACATATATTAGAATACTAACAAGATTTAGACTCTTATCAATCTTACTGGTAAATTCATATAGAAACACTGCTAATTGGCTCGGCCACAACTGTTGTCTGGTGCTGATAATACAGACACAGTGCAATTTGTTTAACATGGAAATAGCTGTTCTATCGTTCAGCCTACAGTAGCAGCCAATTTGTGGTGTTCAATGTAGGCCTACATTCCATGAGATTTTTTAACAAAATACACCCAGGTCTTGACATGAACCTGTTTTATCCACTCGTCCTTCAGACAAGGAGGTGACTGAAAATGGTGTTTGATGCAAGAAACCACTTTACAAAAGAAAATGTCATTATTATTCCAACATTATTACAGAGAACCAGACAAATTATACTACCCTCTGCCTATTGGATACTTAGATTATTCAAGCTTGTCTCAAAATACAACACTGCCCCTTTAAGACAAAAAAAAAGCTCTTTACCTGACTCACGTTTCAAAGATGTCTAGAAATGTACAGGTTTTGTGGTCTTGCAGGAAGCAACCACTATCCTATTGCTGACTACAGATGATCTATAACTGGGCTAATACCAATGTAATTAGAACAGTAAAACAATGTTTTGTCATACCCGTGGTATACGGTCTGATATACCACGGCTGTCAGCCAATCAGCTTTCAGGGCTTGAACCACCCAGTTTATGTATATATAGGCCTACTGCAGCTCTGATTGGTTATGCCACCGGTCTGTAGAGTACGGGCTGAGTGGTGCCTGTCAATGCAATAGAATCATACACCGATGTGTTCTGCCTACAAAAAAACAAATCTCTTGCATAGTTAGTTTTGCCTACTAAGTCTTGCACAATTAGTTTTGTTTCGGGATGTTGCGTTGAAAGTGGCTAATAACGCATTGACTCGGATCACAATTCCCACAGTGAAGGGAAGCGTTGATAGTGTTAACTAAAGGGGGGAAAACTCTAGAAAGTTGAGTGAAGTTCAATCTCGTGCTTCTCTGCGCGGGCTGATATTTCTTCTGCGGGGTGTCGGCGCAGCTTAAAGGGAACATTAGTCACGATTTAGGATGACAACACTCCACATTGTATATGTTGGCTTGGCTGTATCCATGGTGACACATCAGTTGTCTTGAGAGCTCGATGATGACTGTCAAACCACACTCTGGCTCCAATCACCTTGGTCATGTGACAGCAGCATCGCTTCATGTTTCCTGTCTCTGTTTCTCTGCTGCGCTAGAATAAAGATGTTCTAGTGATCTCTGACTGCAATAAAAACCCTGATAGCAGAGATGCAACAGGAAACCAAAGCCCTGAAGTATATCCTGAATCTATAATGGTTCATCCCGGTTGAGATGAACACACATAGCTAGCTCATCTCTTCATAGAAACTAACTCTCCTCTCTCTATCAGCCACTCAGGACAGATGTCTGTCCGTTAGGTTCTCTGTGGAGGAAAAAAACATCCCCTATTCTCTTTATCTGTCAAAACCGGTTTAATTTTAATAGCCTCTCTAATAGTATTTCCAGCCTTTTATGTATATATCTGTACCACTACCTACACAGCCAGCCAGAACTATGTACTGTATATATATAGTACTGTATATGGGTGTGTGTGTACTGTATATAGATAGTACAACATTTTGGGGTCACTTAGACATTTCAAAAAATTGCAGATTTTTTATGGAATATCTACATAGGCGTACAGATGCCCATTTATCAGCAACCATCACTCCTGTGTTCCAATGACACGTTGTGTTAGCTAATCCAAATGTATCATTCTTAAAGGCTAATTGATCATTAGAAAACCCTTTTCACAGAACAGCGCAAACTGGTTCTAACCAGAATAGAAAGAGGAGTGGGAGGCCCCGGTGCACAACTGCGCAAAAGGGCAAGTACATTAGAGTGTCTAGTTTGAGAAACAGATGCCTCACATGTCCTCAACTGGCAGCTTCATTAAATAGTACCCGCAAAACACCAGTCTCAAAGTCAACAGTGAAGAGGCAACTCCAGGATGCTGGCCTTCTAGGGGCAGAGTTGCAAAGAAAAAGCCATATCTCAGACTGGCCAATTAAAAAGAAAAGATTGAGATGGGAAATAGAACAGACACTGGACAGAGGAAGATTTTGGCGGTAAAAAAGTGTTATGGACCGATGAATAAGAGTTTGAGGTGTTCGGATCACAAAGAAGAACATTCATGAGACGCAGAAAAGATGATGGAGTGCTTGACGCCATCTATCAAGCAGGGTGGAGGCAATGTGAGGGTCTGGGGGTGCTTTGGTGGTGAAGTGGGAGATTCGTACAGGGTAAAAGGGATCTGGGAAGAAGGAAGGCTATCACTCCATTTTGCAACGCCATACCCTGTGGACGGCACTTAATTGGAGCCAATTTCCTCCTACAACAGGGCAACGACCCAAAGCACAGCTCCAAACTATGCAATAACTATTTAGGGAAGAAGCAGTCAGCTGGTGTTCTGTCTATAATGGAGTGGCCAGCACAGTCACCGGATCTCAACCCTATTGAGCTGTTGTGGGAGCAGCTTGACCGTATGTTACGTAAGAACGGCCCATCAAGACAATCCAACTTGTGGGAGGTGCTTCAGGAAGCATGGGGTGAAATCTCTTCAGATTACCTCAACAAATTGACAACTAGAATGCCAAAGGTCTGCAAGGCTGAAATTGCTGCAAATGGAGGATTCTTTGACAAAAGCAAAGTTTGAAGGACATTATTATTATTTCAATTAAATCATTATTTATAACCTTGTCAACATCTTGACTATTTCCTATTCATTTTGCAACAAATTTCAGGTATGTTTTCATGGAAAACAAGGACATTTCTGAGTGACCCCAAACTTTTGGACAGTAGTGTAGATAGTACAGTATATGGGTAGTTGTGTGTACTGTATATAGTACCGTATGTGGGTGGGTCTGAGTATACCTGTATTCTCTCTCCCAGGAGTCTAGCTCCGTGTTTGAATGGGGCCAGCGGCACCAGGGTCCGAGCCACGACCCAGGAGACCACCCACCGAGGCAGGTGGAGCACCAGCTGAGCTGTGAGACTGAGTGGGACATGGTTCACACTGTTCAGTTCAGGAAGAAACCCAGCAACAATGGAAAAGGTGAGTGGGAGAGAACACAGCAGAGCACCCTAGAACACAGCAGAGCACCCTAGAACACAGCAGAGCACCCTAGGACACAGCAGAGCACCCTAGGACACAGCAGAGCACCCTAGGACACAGCAGAGCACCCTAGGACACAGCAGAGCACCCCTAGACCACAGCAGAGCACCCTAGGACACAGCAGAACAGAGCAGTCCACGGTAGAATGGCCATTTTTTTAACCTTTTTATTTAGTCAGGGGAAGTCATGGAGAACATATCAATGATTTAGCATCATAATGCTGCCTCTACGGAGAGCCAAAATGTCACACTTCGTTACCTGTCCAGCTGATATATTGTCATTACCTGCAATGAAACATGTCTGGTTTCTTGAACTGTCAAGCTAGTCCTGGAACCACAATGCAACATAATTGTTTTCTTGGCCTTGCCGTTCTGTGGTTCTTCCTGGCAAGACTAAACAAGGTTAAGCGTGCAGCAGTCTCTCTCATATATATATATATATATACAGTGGGGAGAACAAGTATTTGATACACTGCCGATTTTGCAGATTTCCTACTTAAAAAGCATGTAGAGGTCTGTAATTTTTATCATAGGTACACTTCAACTGTGAGAGACGGAATCTAAAACAAAAATCCAGAAAATCACATTGTATGATTTTTAAGTAATTCATTTGCATTTTATTGCATGACATAAGTATTGATCACCTACCAACCAGTAAGAATTCCGGCTCTCACAGACCTGTTAGTTTTTCTTTAAGAAGCCCTCCTGTTCTCCACTCATTACCTGTATTAACTGCACCTGTTTGAACTCGTTACCTGTATAAAAGACACCTGTCCACACACTCAATCAAACAGACTCCAACCTCTCCACAATGGCCAAGACCAGAAGCTGTGTAAAGACATCAGGGATAAAATTGTAGACCTGCACAAGGCTGGGATGGGCTACAGGACAATAGGCAAGCAGCTTGGTGAGAAGGCAACAACTGTTGGCGCAATTATTAGAAAATAGAAGAAAATAGAAGAAGTTCAAGATGATGGTCAAACCCCTCGGTCTGGGGCTCCATGCAAGATCTCACCTCGTGGGGCATCAATGATCATGAGGAAGGTAAGGGATCAGCCCAGAACTACACGGCAGGACCTGGTCAATGACCTGAAGAGAGCTGGGACCACAGTCTCAAAGAAAACCATTAGTAACACACTACGCCGTCATGGATTAAAATCCTGCAGCGCACACAAGGTCCCCCTGCTCAAGCAGGCGCATGTCCAGGCCCGTCTGAAGTTTGCCAATGACCATCTGGATGATCCAGAGGAGGAATGGGAGAAAGGTCATGTGGTCTGATGATTCAAAAATAGAGCTTTTTGGTCTAAACTCCACTCGCCGTGTTTGAGGAAGAAGAAGGATGAGTACAACCCCAAGAACACCATCCCAACCGTGAAGCATGGAGGTGGAAACATCATTCTTCGGGATGCTTTTTTGCAAAGGGGACAGGACGACTGCACTGTATTGAGGAGAGGATGGATGGGGCCATGTATTGCGAGATCTTAGCCAACAACCTCCTTCCCTCAGTAAGAGCATTGATGATGGGTCGTGGCTGGGTCTTCCAGCATGACAACGACCCGAAACACACAGCCAGGGCAACTAAGGAGTGGCTCCGTAAGAAGTATCTCAAGGTCCTGGAGTGGCCTAGCCAGTCTCCAGACCTGAACCCAATAGAAAATCTTTGGAGGGAGCTGAAAGTCCGTATTGCCCAGCGACAGCCCCGAAACCTGAAGGATCTGGAGAAGGTCTGTATGGGGGAGTGGGCCAAAATCCCTGCTGCAGTGTGTGCAAACCTGGTCAAGAACTACAGGAAACGTATGATCTCTGTAATTGCAAACAAAGGATTCTGTACCAAATATTAAGTTCTGCTTTTCTGATGTATCAAATACTTATGTCATGCAATAAAATCAAATGAATTACTTAAAAATCATACAATGTGATTTTCTGGATTTTTGTTTTAGATTCCGTCTCCACAGTTGAAGTGTACCTATGATAAAAATTACAGACCTCTACATGCTTTGTAAGTAGGAAAACCTGCAAAATCGGCAGTGTATCAAATACTTGTTCCCCCACTGTAATATTATAATATATATATATATATGTATGTGTGTGTGTGTATATATACATATATCATTTCTCTCCCTCCCTCCTCTCTGGCTGGAATTCCAAATCACCTCTCCTCTTAACGTCCAGAAGCTGCTTTAGCGGAGCGACCATGATTAAGTTGGTTGGAGGAGAGGAGACTAATTGCTTCAGTTTCCCACAGTACGATCAATCTTCTCCAGCAGGCCCCTGAGGATTAATCAGGCCTCCTGCTACTTCCTGCTCTGCAGACATTTAAATGTCAAGAGAGTCAAATTAAAAAGCATTACACATGGATCTATACAACTCTAGATGAAGTGTGGCATGGACGTTGTGCTGCTTGTCTCTCTGCATTAGGAAAACCCCTAGAGAGAATACACACACACTCTCATTATGTGTGTCTCTTCAATGTGTGTGTGCATCTGTAGTGTTGTGTATCTAAACCCCTCTCTCTCTCTCTCTCTCCCTCACCTCATTGTGTATGTTTCTATGTCTGTGTATATCCTGTATCTAAAAGCCCCTCTCTCTCCCTCCTTCTCTCTCTCTCTCTCTCTCTCTCACCTCATTGTGTGTGTTTCTATGTCTGTGTATATCCTGTATCTAAACCCCTTTCTCTCCCTCTCTCTCCAGGTGCTCCTCCTAAACCCGCTCCCATCCCAGAGAAGAGTAAGGGTTCCCGGCTGTTCTTCCGTCTCCGTGACCTGGCCTCGGTCAGGGTGAAGGAGGAGGGCTGGTCCTACCTGGTGGTTCACCCTCCGAGACCGCAACATGGGGTGGAGCTGCCTGCCCTACACTTTCACCAGGGAGGTAGTGAAGACTTCCTGGACTGTCTCAGGAAGTACATGCTGCTCACAGAGTACGTAGACCAGACAGTAAAATGTACATGCTGCTCAGAGTACGTAGACCAGACAGTAAAATACATGCTGCTCAGAGTACGTAGAGACCAGACAGTAAATATACATGCTGCTGACAGAGTACGTAGACCAGACAGTAAATGTACATGCTGCTGACAGAGTACGTAGACCAGACAGTAAATATACATGCTGATCACAGAGTACGTAGACCAGACAGTAAATATACATGCTGCTCACAGAGTACGTAGACCAGACAGTATATATACATGCTGCTGATCAGAGTACGTAGACCAGACAGTAAATATACATGCTGATCACAGAGTACGTAGACCAGACAGTAAATATACATGCTGCTGATCAGAGTACGTAGACCAGACAGTAAATATACATGCTGCTCAGAGTATGTAGACCAGACAGTAAATATACATGCTGCTCACAGAGTACGTAGACCAGACAGTAAATATACATGCTGCTGATCCGAGTACGTAGACCAGACAGTAATATACATGCTGCTCACAGAGTACGTAGACCAGACAGTAAATACATGCTGCTGATCAGAGTACGTAGACCAGACAGTAAATATACATGCTGCTGATCAGAGTACGTAGACCAGACAGTAAATATACATGCTGGCTCACAGAGTACGTAGACCAGACAGTAAATATACATGCTGCTGATCAGAGTTACGTAGACCAGACAGTAATATAACATGCTGCTGATCAGAGTACGTAGACCAGAACAGTAAAATACATGCTGCTCACAGGAGTATGGAGACCAGACAGTAAATATACATGCTGCTCACAGAGTACGTAGACCAGACAGTAAATGTACATGCTGCTCACAGAGTACGTAGACCAGACAGTAAATATACATGCTGCTCACAGAGTACGTAGACCAGACATAAATATACATGCTGCTGATCAGAGACGTAGACCAGACAGTAAATATACATGCTGATCACAGAGTACGTAGACCAGACAGTAAATATACATGCTGATCACAGAGTACGTAGACCAGACAGTAAATATACATGTTGAGCTCCATGCTGCTGACAGAGTACATAAACACACTCAACTTAGTCTCTCAAAGACAGAACTGAGGGAGCGGGGCCAGGTGAGGGAGACGGGCCAGTGAGGGAGACGGGGCCAGGTGAGGGACGGGCCAGGTGAGGGAGACGGGCCAGGTGAGGGAGACGGGCCAGGGTGAGGGAGACGGGGCCAGGTGAGGGAGACGGGCCCGGTGAGGGAGACGGGGCCCGGTGAGGGAGACGGGCCCGGTGAGGGAGACGGGGCCGGTAGGGAGACGGGGCCCGGTGAGGGAGCGGGCCAGGTGAGGGA
>NW_019945006.1:91041-97325 GCF_002910315.2 Salvelinus sp. IW2-2015
GCGTTATCCCCTGTAGGTTCCTCTCTGCTGTTATCCCCCCTGTAGTCCTGGTTTCCCCCCTATTCTCTCTGCTTAATCCCCCTGCTAGGTTCCTCTCTGCTGTTATCCCTGGTAGGTCCTCCTCTTTGCTGTTATCCCCCCTGTAGGTTCCTCTGCTTGTTACCCCCTGTAGGTTCCTCTCTGCTGTTTCCCCCGTAGGTTCTCTTGCTCTGTTATCTGTAGCGTCCCTCTGCCTGTCCCCTGTAGGTATCTCTCTCTGCTGTTTATCCCCTGATAGGTTAACTCTCTGCTGTTGATCCCTGGGACTCCTAGCGCCTGTAGGTTCCCTCTGCTGTCATCCCCCTTATACAGTTGCCAGTCTATCATTTGGCTGGTTACTCGCACCCCTTAGGTTGATCACTCTGCGTGACCGTGGATGATATAGCGCCACGAGTCGATAGAAGGATCCTCTCGTGCGCCTGTTAATCCCACCTCACAGGTCCTTCCTCTCTTTGCACCAGTCTGATGGCCTCCCACCTGTGTTATGTTGCGCGTACTCTGACTGATTTATTCCCCTCCTTGTAGGCACGTAGAGATGGGCGGAGGAAAGAGGGCGAGGGAGGGACCGGATGGGTTTGAAAGTCTGAAGTTGGTCGGGGTTAGGGTTCAGTTAAAGAGCCGAGAAGGAGGGAAAAAGGTCCTGTGGGGGAGTGGAGGTACGCGGGAGGGGGGGAGAGGGGGGGGGGAGTTGGGAGGCGGCGGGGGTGCAGGCAGGAGAGAGTTCCTCTCTGCTGGTTATCCCCCTGTAGGTTTCGCTGCTTTCCCTGTAGGCCTCCTGTGTTATGCCCCCCTGATAGTTCCTCTCGTGGCATGTTAATCCCCCTGAGGTCTTTGTTTTCCCCCCCGGTCCTTTCTGCTGTTATTCCCCCCTGTAGGTTCCTCTCTGCTGTTATCCCCCCTGTAGGTTTCCTCTCTGCTGTTATCCCCCCTGTAGGTTCCTCTCTGCTGTTACCCCCCTGTAGGTTCCTCTCTTGCTGTTATCCCCCTGTAGGTTCTCTCTGCTGTTATCCCCCTGTAGGTTCCCTCTGCTGTTATCCCCCCTGTAGTTCCTCTCTGCTGTTATCCCCCCTGTAGGTTCCTCTCTGCTGTATCCCCCTGTAGGTTCCTCTCTGCTGTATCCCCTGTAGGTTCCTCTCTGCTGTTATCCCCCTGTAGGTTCCTCTCTGCTGTTTCCCCCCTGTAGGTTCCTCTCTGCTGTTATCCCCCCTGTAGGTTCCTCTCTGCTGTTATCCCCCCTGTAGGTTCCTCTCTGCTGTTATCCCCCTTTAGGTTCCTCTCTGCTGTTATCCCCCTGTAGGTTCTTCTCTGCACCTTTGTTAGCAGATATAATGGCCAGAAAGAGAGGTTAAACGGTTTCCTTGCGTATGATGGTAATTTAAGTGGGTGTCAGTGTAATTCCTATATTCACCACTAGAGGGCTTCAGGCTCTATGGAAGTCAGTCCATTTGTTGCAGTCAACTATATTAATATCATTTCACAATTCAATATTTCTTCTAACATATGTCAAATTTCACCAATCTAATGGTGTTTGATTTACAACTGGCACAGGACCCCCAAAAAATGTGACCGAAACTGAAATTCAGGGCTCCCGAACGGCGCAGCGGTCTAAGGTACTGCATCACAGTGCAAGAGGCGTCACTACATTCCCTGGTTCGAAATCCAGGTTGTATAACATCCGGCTGTGATTTGGAGTCCCATAGGGCAGCGCACAATTGGCCCATCGTCGTCTGTGTTTGGCCGGGGTAGGCCGTCATTGTAAAAAAATTCTAAACTGACTTGCCAAGTTAAATAAAGGTTAAATAAAAAAATATCTATTTTTTTTATTAAGATTTTTCACTTCCAACTAAAAAATGGGCTGGACCAAATTATTCAAAAATCGAATAATTTTCTTTGGAGGCAAGTAATTCTCGGCAAGTGTAATTTATTCTACTTGTAGTAAGTTGCAGGTGCCTACAGGGTTAAAATGGCCGTCCTCCAGTTTTGAAAAGCATCTGTAGTACTTCATCACATCAAATGTTTATTTGTCACATGCTTCGTAAACAACAGGTGTAGACTAACAGTGAAATGCTTCCTGACGGGCCATTTTACCAACAACGCAGAGTCGAACATAAAAAATGTAGAACGTGACACGAGGCATAAATACACAGTGAGTAAAAATAACATGGCTATATACAGGAAGTACCAGGTAATAACATGGCTATATACAGGAAGTACCAATACTGAGTTGATGTAGAGGGGTATGAGGTAATAACATGGCTATATACAGGAAGTACCAACAAATATTTTTTATGCTGAGTTGATGTAGAGGGGTATGCGATAATAACATGGCTATATACAGGAAGTACCAATACTGAGTTTTGATGTAGAGGGGTATGAGGTAATAACATGGCTATATACAGGAAGTACCAATACTGAGTTGATGTGGAGGGGTATGCGATAATAACATGGCTATATACAGGAAGTACCAATACTGAGTTGATTGTAGAGGGGTATGCGATAATAACATGGCTATATACAGGAAGTACCAATACTGAGTTGATGTGGAGGGGTATGCGATAATAAATGGCTATATACAGGAAGTACCAATACTGATTGATGTAGGGGTATGCGATAATAAACATGGCTATATACAGGAAGTACCAGTACTGAGTTGATGTAAGAGGGTATGCGATAATAACATGGTATATACAGGAAGTACCAATACTGAGTTGATGTAAGAGGGGTATGAGGTAATAACATGGCTATATACAGAAGTACCAAATACTGAGTTGAGTGTGAGGGGTA
This sequence comes from Salvelinus sp. IW2-2015, assembly GCF_002910315.2. Taxonomy (NCBI): domain Eukaryota; kingdom Metazoa; phylum Chordata; class Actinopteri; order Salmoniformes; family Salmonidae; genus Salvelinus; species Salvelinus sp. IW2-2015. The sequence goes on from NW_019945006.1 coordinate 93,865, forward strand.
TGCGATAATAACATGGCTATATACAGGAAGTACCAGTACTGAGTTGATGTAGAGGGGTATGCGATATAACATGCTATATACAGGAAGTACCAGACTGAGTTGATGTAGAGGGTATGCGATAATAACATGGCTATATACAGGAAGTACCAGTACTGAGTTGATGTAGAGGGGTATGCGATAATAACATGGCTATATACAGGAAGTACCAGTATGAGTTGATGTAGAGGGGTATGCGAAAAAATAAGATAAAACATGGCTATATACAGAAGTACCAGGTAATAACATGGCTATATACAGGAAGTACCAGTACTGAGTTGATGTGCAGAGGTACTAGGTATTGAGGTAGATATGTACATTTAGGTAGGGGTAAAGTGACTAGGCAACAGGAATAGATAATAGACGGTGGTAGCAGCATATGTGGTGAAGCGAGTGTGTGTGTGTGTGTGGGGTCAGTATGTGTGAACTGTGTGTGTGAGCACGTGGGGTCGAGTCCAGTGTGTGTGTGTGTTGGGGTGTGAGAGCATGTGGGTAGAGTTGAGTGTGTGTGAGTTTGTTTAGCAGTCTTATTTGGGGATAGAAGCTGTTCAGAGTCCTGTTGCTTCCAGACATTGGTACCGTGTGGTAGCAGAGAGAACAGTCTACGACTTGGGTGGCCTTCCTCTGACACGCGCTGGTATACAGGTCCTGGATGGCAGGAAGCTCCCCCCAGTGATGTCATCACGTGAACAGATGCTCCGTTCCTTCTTCGTTGTCTGTAGGCTACTAGAAGATGTGTTTGTTGTGTTTCACGTCATCAGTGCAGCACCCTGTATAATACTGTGACTGTATCCAGTTAGGAGTCTGGTAATATACACAGTGCATTCAGAAAGTGTTCAGACCCCTTCACTTTTCCACATTTTGTTACGTTAAGCTTTAATCTAATATGGATTCACTTTTTTCCCCTCCTCACATCAATCTACACACCATACCCCATAATGACATCACCACTACCCCACATAATGCATCCACCATACTCCCATAATGACATCACCATACCCCATAATGACATCACCATACCCATAATGACATCACCATACCAATAATGACATCACATACCCCATAATGACATCACCTACCCCATAATGACATACATACCCCATAATGACATCACCATACCCCATAATGACATCACCATAACCCCATAATGACATCACCATACCCATAATGACATCACCATACCCCATAATGACATCACCCTCCATAATGACATCACCATACCCATAATGACATCACATATAAGACCCAACAATGACATCACCAATACCCCATAATGACATCACCATACCCCATAATGACATCACCATACCCATAAATACATCACAATACCTCATAATGACATCACCATACCCCATAATGACATCACCGATACCCCTAGACATACCATCCCATATGCACATCACCCATACCCAATAAGACATCACCATACCACTAGATATGACATCACCATACCCCATAATGACATCACCATACCCCTAATGAACCTCACCATACCCCATAATGACATCACCATACCCCATAATGACATCACCATACCCCATAATGACATCACATAACCCCATAATGACATCACCATACCCATAATGACATCACCATACCCCATAATGACATCACCATACCCAAAGCACACTACCCTCATGACCTCACGATAGGCCACCATAGATTAACATCATCCATAACCCCATCACACCCCATAATGACATCACCATACCCCATAATGACATCACCATACCCCATAATGACATCACCATACCCCATAATGACATCACCATACCCCATAATGCAAAGCAAAAACCGTTTTTAGACTTTCTTTCAAATGTGTTTAAAATTTAAAATCTAATTTACGTAAGTATTCAGACCCTTTACACAGTACTTTGTTAAAGCATCTTTGTCAGCGATTACAGCCTCGAGTCTTCTTGGGTATGATGCTACAAGCTTGGCACCTGTATTTGGGGAGTTCCTCCCATTCTTCTCTGCAGATCCTCAAGCTCTGTCAGGTTGGATGGGGAGAGTCACTGCACAGCTATTTTCAGGTCTCTCCAGAGATGTTGGATCGGGTTCAAGTCCGGGCTCTGGCTGGGCCATTCAAGGACATTCAGAGACTTGTCCTGCATTGTCTTGGCTGTGTGCTTAGGGTCGTTGTCCTGTTGGAAGTTGAACCATCGGCCCATTCTGAGGTCCTGAGCGCCCTGGAGCAGGTTTTCATCAAGGATCTCTATGTACTTTGCTCCGTTCATCTTTGCCTCGATCCTGACTAGTCTCCCAGTCCCTGCCACTGAAAAACATCCCCACAGCATGATGCTGCCTCAACCATGCTTCACCGTAGGGATGGTGCCAGGTTTCCTCCAGACGTGACACTTGTTTCTCATGGTCTAAGAGTCTTTAGGTACCTTTTTGGAAAACTCCAACCAGGCTGTCATGTGCCTTTTACTGAGGAGGGGCTTCCGTCGGGCCACTCTACCATAAAGGCCTGATTGGTGGAGTGCTGCGGAGTTGGTTGTCCTTCTGGAAGGTTCTCCCATCTCCACCGAGGAACTCTGGAGCTTTGTCAGAGTGACCATTGGGTTCTTGGTCACCTCCCTGACCAAGGCCATTCTCCCCTGATTGCTCAGTTTGGCCGGGTGGCCAGCTCTAGGAAGAGTCTTGGCGGTTAAAAAATGATTGGGAACCTTAAATACTGCAGAAATGTTTTGGTTGCCTTCCCCAGATCTGTGCATCAACACAATCCTGTCTTGGAGCTCTACGGACAATTCCTTCGACCTCATGTCTTGGTTTTTGTCTCTGACATGCACTGTCAACTGTGGGACCTTATATAGACAGGTGTGTGCCTTTCCAAATCATGTCCAATCAATTACATTTACCACAGGTGGACTCCAATCGTGTTGTAGAAACATCTCAAAGATGATCAATGGAAACAGGATGCACCTGAGATCAATATCGAGTCTCATAACAAAAGGGTCTGAATACTCATGTAAATAAGGTATTTCTGTTTATTTATTTTTAAGACATTTGCAAACATTTCTAAAAACTTGTTTTTGCTTTGTCATTATGGGGTTTTGTGTGTAGATTGGTGAGTATTTTTGTTTCTTTCATCAATTTTAGAATAAGGCTTTAACATAACAGAATGTGGGGGGGGGAAATCAAGGGGTCTGAATACTTTCTGAATGCTCTGTATGTCCCTTATGAGTACCGGTAGCCTAGTTTAAATCATATGATTATTATTGGCAATCTCATCAACTGGTGTTACTGCTGATATTGTTTACAACATATTATAATGTTTTATGAAGGCGTGACTGTATCCATCACAGTATTGATGTGAACGTGTCCTGTTGGCCAGCACTCAGTGTACACGGTTTGGTACAGTAACCAGGACTGTGGTGACTCAGTGTACACGGTTTGGTACAGTAACCAGGACTGTGGTGACT